>NC_083645.1:27141735-27391735 GCF_963576545.1 Limanda limanda | reverse complement strand
GCAGAACACGAAACATAGAGCAGAACATGAAACATAGAGCAGAACATGAAACATAGAGCATAACATGAAACATAGAGCAGAATATGAAACAGAGCAGAACATAAAACATAGAGCAGAACATGAAACATAGAGCAGAACATGAAACATAGAGCAGAACATGATACAGAGCATAACATGAAACATAGAGCAGAACATGAAACAACATGTAAAATAGAGCAGAACATCAAACAAAGAGCAGAACATGAAACATAGAGCAAAACATGAAACATAGAGCAGAACATGAAACATAGAGCAGAATATGAAACAGAGCAGAACATGAAGCAAAGCACAACATGAAACAGAGCAGAACATGAAACATAAAGCAGAACATGAAACATAGAGCATAACATGAAACATAGAGCAGAATATGAAACAGAGCAGAACATGAAACAAAGCACAACATGAAACAGAGCAGAACATGAAACATAAAGCAGAACATGAAACATAGAGCAGAACATGAAACATAGAGCAGAACATGAAACATAAAGCAGAACATGAAACATAAAGCAGAACATGAAACATAGAGCAGAACATGAAACATAGAGCAGAACATGAAACATAAAGCAGAACATGAAACATAGAGCATAACATGAAACATAGAGCATAACATGAAACATAAAGCAGAACATGAAACATAGAGCAGAACATGAAACATAGAGCAGAACATGATACAGAGCAGAACATGACACAGGGCACAACATGAAACATAGAGTAGAACATGAAACATAGAGTAGAACATGAAACAGAGCTGAACATGAAACAGAGCAGAATAAAAAAACATAGAGCGCAACACAGAACATAGAGCAGAACATGAAACATAGAGCAGAACATGAAACATAGAGCAGAACATGAAACATAGAGCAGAACATGAAACAGAGCCGAACATGAAACATAAAGCAGAACATGAAACATAGAGCAGGACATGAAACATAGAGCAGAACATGAAACAGAGAGCAGAACATGAAACATAGAGCAGAACATGAAACATAGAGCAGAATATGAAACAGAGCAGAACATGAAGCAAAGCACAACATGAAACATAGAGTAGAACATGAAACATAGAGTAGAACATGAAACAGAGCAGAACATGAAACAGAGCAGAATAAAAAAACATAGAGCGCAACACAGAACATAGAGCAGAACATGAAACATAGAGCAGAACATGAAACATAGAGCAGAACATGAAACATAGAGCAGAACATGAAACAGAGCCGAACATGAAACATAAAGCAGAACATGAAACATAGAGCAGGACATGAAACATAGAGCAGAACATGAAACAGAGAGCAGAACATGAAACATAGAGCAGAACATGAAACATAGAGCAGAATATGAAACAGAGCAGAACATGAAGCAAAGCACAACATGAAACAGAGCAGAACATGAAACATAAAGCAGAACATGAAACATAGAGCAGAACATGAAACATAGAGCAGAACATGAAACATAAAGCAGAACATGAAACATAAAGCAGAACATGAAACATAGAGCAGAACATGAAACATAGAGCATAACATGAAACATAGAGCAGAACATGAAACATAGAGCAGAACATGAAACATAAATCAGAACATGAAACATAAAGCAGAACATGAAACATAGAGCATAACATGAAACATAGAGCATAACATGAAACATAAAGCAGAACATGAAACATAGAGCAGAACATGAAACATAGAGCAGAACATGATACAGAGCAGAACATGACACAGGGCACAACATGAAACATAGAGTAGAACATGAAACAGAGCTGAACATGAAACAGAGCAGAATAAAAAAACATAGAGCGCAACACAGAACATAGAGCAGAACATGAAACATAAAGCAGAACATGAAACATAAAGCAGAACATGAAACATAAAGCAGAACATGAAACATAGAGCAGAACATGAAACATAAAGCAGAACATGAAACATAGAGCAGAACATGAAACATAGAGCAGAACATGAAACATAAAGCAGAACATGAAACATAAAGCAGAACATGAAACATAGAGCATAACATGAAACATAGAGCATAACATGAAACATAAAGCAGAACATGAAACATAGAGCAGAACATGAAACATAGAGCAGAACATGAAACATACAGAACATGAAACATAGAGCAGAACATGAAACATAGAGCAGAACATGAAACAACATGAAACATAGAGCAGAACATGAAACATAGAGCAGAATATGAAACAACATGAAACATAGAGCAGAACATGAAACATAGAGCGGAATATGAAACAACATGAAACATAGAGCAGAACATGTGAGTCCATGTGAGAAAACAGAAAGAAAATGTTTCTAAAACCTTTTAGAGCTTTTAATTAAAACTCAGTTACTGTTAATTACATCAGAGTGGTAATAAAAAGCAATAATACGTGATTTGCTCGACTAAAAACCTTGAAGATTGAGCGATGTAATTTGTGTTGAATGGTTCCAAACAGTGAGTCAGACTTTCTACGTTTTCCTTATTAAAACCCTTCGTCACCAGCAGGGGGCGCTGATGCTGCTTCTCCTGTTATTTCAATGTGTTGATGATTCCGTCTCATCACAGGAAACAGGTTTCTCCCGCCCGCCGCCGCCTCTTTGTTCGCCTCCTCGTTCCGGGCTCCATTAGCGAGCTGACCTCTGACCCCTGCCGTGCGTTCCCTGAGCCGTGTGTGGGGGCGTCGCTCGGCTGCGGTGACCCCCCCCCCCCCCCCCCTGTCGTCCTGCTTGACTCACAGTTTGGCTCCGGAGACGGTTTGTGAAGCGGCGAGGACGAGCGAGACCCGGAGGCGGAGCCAGTCTGAAGGTGGAAAGCCTTTGATTATACGATCTAATCCTCACTTCAACGTGCCCGGCGGCCGCGGCGGCGAGGCAGGCGTGGGTGGCGGGTAATGGTGGTGGTGGTTAGAGGGGGGGGGGGTGGGGGGTAGTTGTTGTTGGATGTTGCTCTCACACATCCCTCTGACACAGGTAGGCGATTCATCCGCGGCTGGAGCGACTCCAGGCCAGAGTGGCGAGCGTGATTCACATCCAGCCAAACTCACCTTCTTTACCCCCCCCCCCCCCACAAACCTGTTCCTCTGTTCGAGCGCCACTTCCCGCTCGCTCGCTGTGTGGATCCGTGTGTGTTTGTGTGTGTGTGTGAACACGGTTAAATCCCCTGCTGCCCAAAGACCTCTGTTTTATATTCTGTTAAAGTGGATTTCAGTCGAGAGCCGAAGCCTTTTCTCCGTGTTTTTTTTCTTTCTTTTATTCCCGGAGCTTCTGATGTCGACGCCCACGACCGGCGAGGATTTGCTCCAATATTTGTTTACGACACAGACGCTGCTGACCTTTTGCTCTCCTCCAATTTTTCAATCATGTGTCCTCTGGCAAACGGCAATTACAATTCACTTGACGGGAATGCGAGCGTCTGATTCCCCCGTGTGTGTGTGTGTGTGTGTGTGTGTGTGTGTGTGTGTGTGTGTGTGTGTGTGCGTGCATAAAAACATTTGTTATCTTTAATATGACCACAATGTTGCTTCCTCCCGACGGGCCCAACTAAACGGAGGCTTATCTGTAACTCTGACACCACAATCCATCTCTGACACGGACGGACGTGAAGCATTAAGCTGATGCAGAATACGCCGCTCACTCTGCCCCACCCCCACCCACTTCCACCCCCCCGCCCACTCAAATAAGTGTCTGTTTCAATTATTTTGCATTGGAAGTCCGATTTGTCTTTCTGTCACATTGGATCGCAGCGGACGCTAAATTGATTTGAGTATATTGGATGGGGGGGGGGGGGGGTGAGTGACAGGCCGTGCTGTAACGTCTCAAACTGAACTCTGAGAAAAACATCTTTATTTAAAACCGTCTGTTGCTGTGACACTGATGGTTTGTGTTGTAATATCTTTGTTTGTTTAAAGCTCAAAACTTAAATTAACATTTTGTAATCATGGATTTTGTAAAAGGAAATATAAAAACTTTTAACATATTTTTGTTCATAAATTATCTGGCCTTTTCTTAAAAAGTTAGAAATTTACTCCTATATATATATCAATACATATCTAATATAAGTATTTCTACCCTGCTAAGGATCAATCAATCAATCGATATCTCTCTGTCCATGTTTTTAGGTCATACAGTTATATCTATGATTTATTAAATTATATTATGTGTGCATCTATCTATGTGTTTTTTTGTGTTTATATGTTATTGTGTTTGTTCCATAAACATGAAAAACAAACTACAGGTTTAAACCTAAACATTGTTCTAACTTTAACCCAAACCAATAACTTCTCTTAAATCCATGAAAGTTGGTTTTATGTATTCACCCATTACTGTTACCGTGCTAAGGATCAATCAATCAATATCTCTCTGTCCAAGTATATCAATACATATCTAATATAAGTATTTCTACCCTACTAAGGATCAATCAATCAATCAATGTCTCTCTGTCCATGTTTTTAGGTCATACAGTTATATCTATGATTTATTTAATTATATTATGTGTGCATCTACCTCTGTGTTTTTTTGTGTCTATATGTTATAATGTTTTTTCAATAAACATAAAAAAACAAACTACAGGTTTAAACCTAAACAACGTTCTTACTTTAACCCAAACCAATAACTTCTCTTAAATCCATCAAAGTCGGTTTTATGTGTGGACCCATTACTGTTACCGTGACGACAGAGGACCAGTACTCCGCTGGTTCCTGTTTCATAATTTAAGTTGCTTTAACGACACGTAGCTCAGATCATCATGTGGTGAGTTACGTCATCAACACAGGTGAATATGATTTATTCAAACATTTTTAGCTCTTACATTTGTTATGATTATTGGTTGAAATTGAACTGTGTAATAAATGAATTGTATTGAAAACACGTTGAAACCCTGTTGTGTAAGACAGATAAATACATATTTCTGCAGAGCACGCTGACTGACTGATTGAACTCTGGAGGGAGAATAGATTTCACGCAGCAGCTTGTTAGAGCTCCGGTCAAACGGCAGCAGGAGGATTCACGAGCTTCACATGAGAGCGAGTCTGACACGCAAATGAAAAAGATGAGTTCTGATTGTGATGGAGGAGTCACCTGTTCGCAGGAGGACTCGAGCGTTTCAGCGACTGTCAGTGTCTCACAGAGAGAGAGAGAGCAGAAAGACACTTAAGGTAATTGGCTCCCATCCCTCCCGCCGTCACCTGCGGTAAGGAATTAAAATAAGAAATGGGTGGAAATGATTCTAAGCTCTCGCGGCTCGGCGCTGAATCGTAAATCAGGTGTCAGTCATCGCAGGCGGAGAGCGGCTCTGATGAATCATCTGCTGTCACCTTCCCTTTTCTCTTTTTAAAGCCCAGCCATCTCAGTCATTAGTCTCCTGGCCTCATGCGAAGTGTGTGTGTGTGTCTGTGTGTGTGTGTCTCTCTGTGTGTGTCTGTGTGTGTGTGTGTCTGTGTGTGTGAACACATGCCAGGATGAACCTTTACTGTAACAGATGTCAGACGAAGGCTCAGAAACCCAGACTCAGTGAACACTGCCAACCTGGGCCGAGCAGCTGGGGGACAAACCAGGGAGACAGTGATGGTGTGTGGGTGTGGGTGTGGGTGTGTGTGTGTGTGCCTGTGTGTGTGTGTGTGTGTGTGTGTGTGTGTGTGTGTGTGACTGGGGGTTATGGTTAACATGCTTGTGGTGAATCTGAAGAGGAATGGGACGATCGTTCTCTCGCACATCGTCTGTGACAGAAGTCGCTCTGATGATTGAAGCTGTGGAGGAGGTAGAAGAGGAGGAGGAAGAGGAGGAGGAGGAGGAGGAAGAGTAGGAGGAAGAGGAGCTGCCATATGCTGTGGGTTCAGAGCCTGATTTCAAGGAGACCCCCTCCTGACTATTATCCTCAGTTTGAGTCTCATGTGGGAAAATATTATACTTTCCAGGGAAAAAGGTTCTTTTATAATCAAAGCTTGTTAAAAACCATGAGATGTTGTTTTTATTCTCAATATAAAGAAACATATGTTATAATGACTTCATGTCCATTTCATTTGTTGTGATAAAGAAATGAAAGCAGCAAGGCCGATGGCCATCAGGGTTTATTTAATTATTTATATGGAAGCAGCTCCTTCTTATCCATTTATTAAAGGTTTACACTAATTAAATCCAGAATCCAATTATTGTCAAGTAGGTTTTCAACATACAAAGAATAAGCTTTGGTTTTTGTTGCATGAAAAACAGATTAGATATAAAAATAAGGCGACAATAACCTACATTTAGCAGCAAGTATTAAAGTTGAAGGAGAAAGATAAGGACAGAAGCTACAGTACAAAATATATATACAATACAAATGTGTGCATCGTCTCTGATTGAATAAACAGGATCCAAACTTCAGAATCAGGTTCTTTTCTTGTTTTCTATTTTTAATAAAACACTATTTGGATTTGTTTCTGGTCGAGATGATTGAAGATTCCGATAAAAAGTTATTGTTAATCTGTGATAAAAGGAGGAAGACAGCTTCTGTCTAGTTAAAGGAAACTCACTCGCTGCAGTTTGTCTGGAACTCAGCGTCAGTGACAGACGACATGAAAACACACAGACTGGCAAGTTTCATAATAACGAAAAACAGGAACTTATTTGATTTAAACTTAATATCCAAACAGCAGCATTTGGCTTTTCAAACTAGATTCAAAACTAAATAAGCTTATCTCTGACGGCTGAAGATAATAGAGTGTAAATAAAGATGGACGACACAACTCCACTTTCCTCTATCGCACAAAAATGAAACTTGAATATCTGTAACGCCGCCGTGCTTGTGAGGCCGATTCATTTTTCTCGCTTTGGTTTGTGCATTGCATTGTGGGAAACAAGTGTCCATGAAGTGTCCTCTCCTTTCAAAGTAAAAGCACATGTCGCCTGAACGATGTCAAACTGCAGCACAGATTTAAAACGAGTGAAATGTGAATGAAGTCTGGATTCATTGGATCAGAGCTTCATGTCAATAAAGATTAATTGAACTGGATTGGGAGAAAGATAGAGAGAGAGGACGGAGGAGTGGAGGAGGAGTGTGTGTGTGAGTGTGTGTGTGTGTGTGTGTGTATGTGTGTGTGTGTGAGTGTGTGTGTGTTTGTGTGTGTGTGTGTCTGTGTGTGTGTGTGTCTGTGTGTGTGAAGCCTCTCGTTCAGCCTCTCCTGACCTCCCGCCTTTATTTAAGTGCTGAAAGAGGCAATTTGCCTGCAGTCCGCCTGCGCTCTCCGCCCGCCCCCCCGCCTCAAGTAATCTGCCATTTCAGACCCATTTTTACCTGATTGCTTTGTCAGAGACGCAGTGACACCGAGGTCGAGCGCTCGCGCTGGAATGTTGATGCAACACAAACACGACAGCCGCGGGTTTGAAATGAGGAGCGGACCGAACGCGGAGGAATCAGAAAACATTTCTGACGCTGCCTCCTCGGAGTGGAGCTGATCAAATGTCAACAGTGGACCAGCGGCAGGTGATCGACCTTCAGCTCGTTTCTGATCCGGAGCCGCGAGTGAAGCCGAGCGGCGGCGACTCGCCTTCAGGACGACACCGAGGGAACGTGATTCTGAGGTTTAGCTCTGTAATCGTTAAAATGATTCACCTATCAAACAGGTTCTTTCAGTTTCTTTTGAGAAATGGTTTTAATTAATTTGTTGATGTTAGTTTTCTCTGCAAACCACAGACTGTAAATAAAGATGGTGGTCGACATGACGGCTCCTGAAAGTGAAGCCAAAGTGTTGTGACTGCCCCCTGGTGGCCTGGCTCCTCCGTGTTAGTAGGTAGGACATGGACAGAACTAAAACCTAACCCAACTGACAAATTTATGTTTATGTAATTTCAGTTTGTTGATGTTTGTTTATGTTTTACAACAGTTTGGTTTTAATTAGTTATTTGATGATATAAAAAACAGGTGGAGACGATATGATGACAGCTGAGACGGATGAGTTTACGATCTCTGGAGTTAGATGACAGCGTTCGTCTCTGAGATGTTTTAGATTCATTTCTGGATAGTGGCAGGAAGTGGAAACTTTATTTACGGGTGGGGTTATATGACCTATACTGCAGTCAGCCACCAGGGGGTGATCCAGATGTTTTAACTTCACTTTTTAGGGTCCATCTTTATTGCAGATAAGCTTTTCTTTTACTGCCCGGTAAATCCACCATTATAAACCCAGCTGTGAGCTCCTCTGGCTCTGAGATCAGAGAGAAACGGCAGAATTGATAATAAAAGTGACTTTGGAATTTGTTTATTTCCTGTTCCTGAACCCTTTTCAACCACAGGACTCTTTTTTTCCGTGAGCTTAGATCATTAGAATAGAGCTCATTGTGTTTTCAGCCTGTTCTGCTGCCCCCTGGTGGCCAACAACAGCAGTCAGTGCACCTTTAAGGGACCGGAGCGTTTCCAGGGTCTTGATTAGTTTACAGATGATTCAGTACCTGCCACAGTTTGATTGATCAAGTCATTGTCTCCGTCCTTTTTGTGCTTTCAGGTGACCTTTGCATTCGCTTCATTTCACTAAAATCAACTTACAGAGAAGTGAAATTGACAGGAGCTCAATAAATGAGGATTTATTGTTGTCAGTTGAAGCATTGTTGTGCAAAGATTGATTAACGCTGCTGCTCTAGAGCTGATTGGTGGAATAATCAATCACCAGATACTGTACGTCCTCGTCTTTAATGAGCTTTAGATTTGAAAAGATCCTCCTGCTGAATCCACTTGATGGATTTCAGTCACAGAAATTCAAAGGATTATACGTCAGCCGAGGATTTTAAGGACAAACCTCAGGGTGATTCTTCACAGCGCGGCCAAACAACATGACGCAATGAACATTAATATTAATTAAATGTTTTTCTTGCCAAGAAATGTTTTCAAAACCAGTGCCAATCTTTTTTATTTCCTCTGTAACAACGTGTGTCACATCGAGCTCTGAATGAAAGCGGTGGAAATTAATTCTAAACAAATTCCCTCACATATTGATTCATATCCTGGTCGCTTCACAGATAAGTGCAGGGTGATTTGTTTACATGCATCTTCATTTCCTGAACCCTAATACCTTTTTGTGTACCGGCGGACAAAAGCAGCTGAATATCGCCATGGCAACAGTCCAGGACCCAGGCGGAGCGCTGCAGAGCGGAGAGCGTTCACATGGAGGACGAACCCGGCTGCTGCAGAACCAGAGCGAGAGGCCGAGGTTCGAGTCGAGATCCGACCTGAAGGTTGAAGCTGTGGCTGGTGGACGATGTCCGGGTCAGATTCCTCCACACTGCGTCTGAAACAGCAGATCATCAGGAAGCAAGTGGTTTCCCTGGAGATGGAAGAATATTTCCGTAAAATATTTACTTGGACTGAAGAATGAACTGATCAGACATTTTTTGGTCAAGGTTCAAAGGTCACTGGGATCTCACAAATATGGTTTTGCTCTTGCGAACATTTCCGGAAAGACTCAAGTTCACCGAGACCCCTCGATCGATGACGACTGGCTGAAGCAAAGGCCGTAAACCCCACCTCCTCCATGTTAATAATCAAATCTCAAATTTATACTATTATTTTCATTCGAATCCATTAAGGAGAAGCCTTACGTGGCTGTAAAAACTCATTAATACTCTGTTCACTGTAAAACAAAGGATTAGTTTCAATCGGCTTTGAGGTTAATTTAAAGGTAACTAACTAACTACAAACATTTACAAATCAAAGGTTCCTATCAAATTCACACTTACACACATGGGTCATTTTTGACCCACGTGTGTAAACTTGATGTAGTAATACAAAAAACATTTTAGTTCAAAAATTAAGACAGAGAAAATGAAAATAATGATTTGTGGTAATCAAAAACAAGATATTTTAATTAATACTTTGTAAAATTAAATGATTAAATAAATAGATTTTAAAAGATATAGCAAAGAAGCACAGCCATGCATGAAATAACATGTGAAATGAATACGGGTCATTTTTGACCCATGTTGTGCCTAAGAGGGGTAGTGATACAAAAATGTTTTTTATTAAAAAAGTAAATAAAGACAAATAAAAATAAGAATGTGTAATGATCAAAAACAAGTTAATTGAGGAATTCCTGGAATTCTGAATGATGAAATACATTTATTGCAAAGATATTTACAATTAAAACTCCATCGGGTCACTTTTGACCCATGTTGTGTATCAAAGGGTTAAAGATGACATATTATGAAAATTCCACTTTTTTGAGGAAGGCTGTTTCAGACAGGGTAAAAAGGCTGCTGTTTTAAATGATCCTTGTGGTAGTTTGACCAAATAAGTTACAGACATTTCATTAAGACCCCAAGGAAACATATTAACTGTGGTAAAATGGGCCTAATATGTCTCCTTTAAAGTGAAATTGTGCGACTGTGTTCAGACAAAAAGGTTAAATCCACAATTCAAGCCTGAGGATAAAAGGTTTCTTCCCTTTTCTCTGCAAACAAACTCTTAAGGTTTAGTGAAGCCATAGAATCTGAACTCTGAGGCGCAGCCGGCGGCGGCGAGCGTCCACCTCCTGAAGTCCAAACAGGTGTCAGAGCGCCCCCCCCCCCATCGCACTGATTTCCCCCCGGCAAAGCGCCCGGCCTGTTTGGAGTCTCCGGTCGCTGCTCTGGCCTTTCAGCTCCGAACCGTGGGCAGGTAGCAGGCAGGTCCCTGTGGCAGCCTGCCGCCTCAAAGGAGCTGCCGGTGACCACGGAGCGCTCGGCACTAATGAGGTCCCTGGGCGCACGCCACCGGCAGGACGGCGTCCAGAACGCAGCTCGCTGACTCAGTCCCATCCCGCCTGTAACATTCTGTAAGCTGTTCTTCAACGTGATGCAACGGCTCTGCAGGCTCACAGCGACGCGAACTCCATTTCAGTCTCTGAAGACGCAGAGCAGCAGCGTGGGTTTGTGCAGATTAAATAATCAGCAGGTTTATGATGGAGGTTTGTTTTGTGAACGTTGAGAAGCTGATTGGCTGCTGGGTCGTTTCAATCCTGTCATCGGACTCTCAGCAGGACAACAACAGCTCCGCCAACATTTAGAACGTGTAAACAAAGATACAACAAAATACCATTAAAATCTCACAGAGCTTCATTCGTAAAGATATGAAAACACTTCTGAACAAAATTGGGGAGAAATTGAACTTTTGTCAACTGAAAACATCTTGGTTGTGTAGTTTCCTCGACCACAAATAAATATAATAAAATGTAAATGCAGGGTGTAAATAAAAAATAAATATGCAACAACACATGAGTACAGGTCTGAAACAAATATAATATAAAATGTAATATATTTAAGTTCCATATATGATATAAAACTACCTATAGAATAACATACATGAAATAAAGGACCAGCCAATATTAATATGTATGTTTATATAGGTATAATACATTATTTAACATAAATGTAATTCCCTCGACGTAAATCCTGTTCCCTTTATTTCATTTACCTAGAAAATGAATCATTCTCCTCAGGGAACCAACAGTTTGCAACAATATGAAAATGGAACATCCGAGTGTGGAACAAACTGCTGCAGATCTTTGTGTGTCTGTGTGCGTTGACCTTTTCCAAGCAGGAAGTAATTCCCACGAGATCCGACAACCTGACGAACCTGCGACGCTGACGTCCTGCGTTGAAACTCCCGAGGCCGTTTCTCCCGCTCGGCAGCTTTTCATTCTCTCAGCGACGTGTCGGAGGAGGAAGAGGAGGAGGAGGAGGAGGAGGAGGAGGGATCGACACGGAAACACAAAGGTCAGCACCTCGCCTCTGTCGCCCCCCCCCCCCCAGGTGAAGAGTGTCACAGAAATGATGTGTCCACCGCTGTGTTATTAATTCCCCTGGAAGTCAGCGGCGGGCAGGGAGGCGGCCTACAGACAATTACAGGTCGACCACGCTGCTGCTGTCGGTGGGAGTAGCAAGCTGTTGCTTAAGAGCCCAGGAGAGTGACTTTAATTAAAGGCTGCAGTGACCGACGGCTGCTGGCAATCAGCAGACGCCTGCTCTACCTGCTGCCTGTCCGCCGCCGCCCCCCCCCCCCCCCCCCCACACCTCCATCTCTCTCTCTCTGAGGCTTCTCTCCACTTGTGATCCGTCCTCCTCCAGCCAGCGCGGCTGTAACTCAGGTTATTTTCGGTTTCCTGAACAGGAGGCGGCTGCTGACGCTGCTCAGTCACCGAGTTTGTTCCGCACACTTCAGTCCAGAGGCGGATTCTACACCGAGCGACAGGAAAGTGCATGAGCACGTGCACGGGGAACTTCTCTCCACCCCCATGTGACCCGTGACATCACAGGGCCGTCACTGGTGCTAACAAAACACACAACATCATCGTTCATGTTCGCCAGAGGATGAAGCGTTTCATCTCCCAACGCTTCTGTCTTGAGTTTTATGAAATGTAAAGTTCATGATCATCTGAAGGCAGAAAGTGGATTTGAAGACGATCAGCGACTGATCCGTGTCCCATCTGCCAACACGGAGCAGGCAGCCAGACGCCAGGGGTTGATTAACACACTTCACTTTTGGAAGCTGTGATGTCGTCCGTCTTTATTTACTCGCCGCGGGTGAAGGCGTCTTTAATGAGATAAGTTCCAGACTCTTCCTCTGGTGCCAAATTTCTTTCTCAAGTGACTTTTATTTGTACAACACCAATTAATACAGAAGTTATCTGAGGGGAACTTTTAATAGACCGATCTCTTTATAGTGTTAGAGTATTATTTACTTGAGAGACTCCACAACTCCCACCAGGAGCAAACACTCGGCGACAGAGGCAAATAAAAACTTCCTTTTAAACGGGAGGGAAACTCACAGCATGACTCGTGGTGGGCGAACGGAGGGAGAGAGAGAGAGAGAGAGAGAGAGGGAGAGAGAGAGAGAGACGAGCAAAACTCAAGGTCCACACACAGATGTAGGAATAGTATTGTTCCTGGTTATTATAATAATTACGACAGTATTAACACAAATAATAATAATTGTAGCTGCAGGGGTTCTCGCAGGATCCTGGAGGTTGAAGGTGTAAATAAATAAATTGTATTTCTTCATTTTATTTTCAGCTTTTATAAATAATAACAATTTCACTCCATCTGATCCGTTTCTCTTTTCTCTCTGAGGAGAATACTTTATATTTTCCATATCGTCTCTCTGCTCCTCTTCTTCTTTCTGGTCGTGTCTCTCCTTCTCTCCGTCTGTGGTGGATTGATTCTACCTCCGGTTACATATTCCGTCCACATTTCTGATCTCTGTCGCTCGCCTCTCCTTCACATTCGTCTCTGGAGTGCCGGCCGACCGTGGGCTATTACTGTCTCATTAAAGGGAGGCCGGGGAGACGCCGGCCTGATAAATCAATCAAACTTCCCCTCGCTGTGCCGCGGGGGAGACGGATCGAGATGGATTCGGTCCCAGCGAGAGAATATCCCAGGGTGCACCTCTTCCAAATGGTGTCAGAGGACGTATGTGCTGAGGCAGCACGCTGACTCCAACAATAGCCGAGCTCCTATTTTCATACATTTAGTGGGATTAGAGTGGCAGCGGAGGGACGGCCGGAGCTTCCACCACGTCGTATCAGACACAGCCGACGAGCCGCGGGCCAGAGGATCCTGGTAATTAGACAGAAATAACTGCTGTCGTCTGAAAAGAGCTGACTCGGCTCTCCAGACATTTACTTCACTCTCCTACTGTCACACGGCTTCATAGTATACAGTACAGTATATGGTATATAGAGCTAATATAGTCTAATGGCTTCAGGGCAAAGAGATAAGGGCGGAGCTTATGACTGTAAAGGTCTTTTCATATATTTATTCAAGAGCCGCCTTCAGTTTGAGAGCAGGATTATTGATGTAAGCATAAAGTGAAGAGTTGAAGATATATGTGTTTTCTTACTATTGATTTCATGTGTTTGACTTCAACAAAACTAAATATTAACAGTTGTAAATGATTAATCAGACTTATTAAATATTTCTTCAACCCTTTGAACCCAATAAGTGGTTTGTATTCATTCAAATGAAATAACTAGTAAGTATGAAGCTAAGTAGGATGATAAACGGAGCTCCCTCCATCAGACTAATTTCAACTCTGGGAATCAGATGTGAGATCCTGACATTTTATTCTCAATAAATCTAAAGTCTCCTTCAGTTAAATTCTGTAAAGAAAAATACATAAAAAATATCCTGAGGTGAAGAAAAGTGCAGCGTCATGTTTCCAGGATCTGATTTGTTTAAATTCTCTTACAATTTGTCTAAAAGACTTTCACTCAGGGATTAATATGGTATTAATAACATGAACTGTTTACTTTGATTTAATCTATATTTGGGATTTGCAGTATTTAAAACTACAGGAAACGATGTCTGCACAGAGAGTGACAGCCGTCTGTCCTCTGTCATCCGTCAGCGTTTCCACGACGAGCTGCCAAGCCGCCGCCGTGAGCCGTCAGTCATAACCTGTGATCACTCACTCAGCCGTGCAGACTCGCTGAAGGTCGGTGCCAGGCGGCGCATCGATTTCCTCTCTCTGCCCGAGCGGCTGGTCGCACTGTTTGTGTTTTTATACAGAAATATCAAGTGAGGCTGTGTTTTCTTTCTGTATCTGTGAAATCACACGAAAAACATCTTCAGTTCCTCGTTGTCACCTGTTTCCTGTTTCCTGTTTCCTCAAAACCTCAGTATTTATAACTTCAGGTGTCCTTGTACTTGAGGAAATAAACACAAGTCAATTGTGTGTGTGTGCGTGTGTGTGTGTGTGTGTGTGTGTGTGTGTGCGTTTTGTGCTTTGTGGCTGATCAGGGCCGGAAGTGGCTCAGCTAGCAAGAGAGGCTTTAATTAGCCAGCATGGCTCCAACTGTTCTGCACACACACACACACACACACACACACACACACACACAAACACACACACACACACACACACACACACACACACACACACACACACACACACACACACTCCTTGGTTAATGACCTCTGACAGCAGGGATGAAACTTCTGGTAGGAACTAACTGCTTGTGGATCACTACAGC
Source organism: Limanda limanda (assembly GCF_963576545.1). Classification (NCBI taxonomy): domain Eukaryota; kingdom Metazoa; phylum Chordata; class Actinopteri; order Pleuronectiformes; family Pleuronectidae; genus Limanda; species Limanda limanda. The sequence continues at coordinate 27,376,743 of NC_083645.1, read as the reverse complement.
TGTGACATTAATAGTGTATTTATTTATATATATACATTCACTATATATATACAATATATATATATAAAGACATTTTTGTGTGTATATTTACTGTGAGTGGTTTAAACAAAAGGAACATCCGTTCAAAGAGCTGTTTCATTTCCCATCCAATTATTCCGTGAGGAAGCAGAAAGCCGCCGCTGCCGCTCTTTTAGCGGGAGTCGTTCCCGCTGCAGACACCGAGCCGTTAAGCTCCGAGCTTCGTTCGCTGCTAATTCAAGAGAAATCCTGTTGTCTCTGGTCCTTCCAAACCCCAATTTGTCTTCTTTCTGTTCTTTTGACTGTATGACTGTTAAAATATGCTGATGAAAGGAGGCCGAGTCGTTGCAGGGAAACAACAGAAACCAGTGTTTTCATACCCAGAGGGAAGCGAGCTTCTTGTTAGCTGCGTTTCTTCCTGACGTGACACTTTTCTGCCGGATCAAACATCTCATCGCAAAAATTCAGCCTGCAAACAAAAGTGCTTACCCACAATCCATCAGTGCAGGTGTGTGTGTGTGATGTGGCGAGCTCACAATGAACAGCGGAGCTTGTCGTTAATCCTTCAGACAAGCTCTCGCTCTAATTAACAACCTGACTTCAGCAACACAATGTACAATGAATTGTGTTTTCTCAACAAAATACAATTCTGCTCTGCTGTGAGTATGTGAGTATGTGTGTGTGTGTCTGAGTTTGTGGGTGTGTCTGAGTGTGTGTGTGTGTGTGTGTGTGTGTGTGTGTGTGTGTGTGTGTGTGTGTGTGTGTGAATTCAGGGCAAACTGCACCCATCAAAGAAAATAGGATTTAAAGGAGCATTCCACAGTTTTTTACATTTATTACGAAAGATGCATTTTTACCGATAAACTTCGAGTAACTTAGAGTTTTTATACTTTATGGTCGTTTGCGTCCATGTACATATACACCCTGATCCGACAAGGGGCCCGAGAACAGCTGATTACATTCGTCCACGACACAACAATTTGAAAGAACCCTATTAAATTCTATGATTGATTTGATTTGATGAAGGGCCCCAGATCCCCAACATCCATTAAAGCAAGTTTCAGGATCTTATGTTTCAGTTGATGTTTTGGTTAATTATTTATGTTTAATAGTGTTTAGTTAGGATAACACACAGCAAACCTTGAAGTAATCCAGTGTATGAAATGGGAGGAGGAGGAGTTAATATGACCCAGGAGCTAAACTTTGCCGCGGGGCCCCCACAGGTGAATCCACCATGTCAGTATCAATGCAAAACACTTGTAATTCGTTGTAAATGAGCTAAAATAAGTGGTAAAATATATATTCAGCCGGTGCTCAGCTGTCACGGCTTCATGTCGTACATTCCAACGAGCTAAATCAGCACAGTCGGTCTTTTCCCGACTCGTTATCACACCTCATTGTGCTGAAGTAGAGGAACCGCATGACGCAATTTAACAGGAGGAGACGAGACGCCCAACGTTTCTAAATCCTGCAGCGGAGGGTGGGAGCGCTGATAAAAGTACGGGAACAAAGAGAGGACATCAAACACGCCGAGCAGACGCTCACCTGACGGCTGCACATCGCCGAGTCCACGTCCCGCTGCCGAGCGGCGCCGGCGCCGAGCCGCTCGCGCCCGCTAGCTCTCGGCGAAGCAGCCAGAGCTTCTTCTAATGGCCTCGCCAAAACTTTTCATTTTATAATTGGCAGGCGGCCGCGGTGAGATTGATAAATGTGTGTCAGCCATCAGCAGTTCCCCCGAGCCAGAGATGCCAGGGATGGAGAGCGGGAATCAAAATAATTAAAATAAATAAGGTGCCAAGTGATGGCAGCGCTCCCTCCGACATGGCAGAAGAGCGCTGCCAGCCAAAAGGAGAAGGAGGGACGGGTGGAGTGTCAGTCTTCACCTCCTCTCCTGGACCTCTCAGTGCTAAACCGTTATTAGTGACAAGAATCTGCCAGCTAGGCGCTCGCCCTCGTGTGTGTCTGTGTGTGTGTGTGAGTGTGTGTGTTTGTGTGTGTGTGTGTTAGCACAGCCTGATTATCTGATTGAAACAATGCACCAGTAATCAGTGGGAGTTTACACCTCGGGAGGAGCTAATTTTCACTTCCCTCCAGCTCCCGTCTGCCCTTTATTTTTGTGTTGTGTGTTGTTGCACAGAAGAAGAAGAAGAAGAAGAAGAAGAAGTGTGTTACGTGATCAGCGTGATGAATCTGCTGGAGAAGCACGGGAGCAGCAGCTGCTTGTGTGAAACGCTGAGGGGCCACGTCCCTCTTTACACCTGAGTTAGCGGCTTCTAGCATCTGGGCTGTGATCGTATTTATACACCACACAGTTTTCTCTGTCACCTCCTCCTGTGTGCGTGTGTCAACACATCCCACGAAAAGACCCGAGCACGAGTGGATCCATCGACTTGTCAGGGTTAATTTATTAATAAGCGCTTTAATTTGAGACAATATTCAACTACTTGCTCCTGTAAACGGTCCCGAGAGAATCAAAGGTGGGATTATTTGCAGCTAAAAGATTTTCCTCCTTGAACTGACTATTTAAAACAAGATTAGATTATTGTTTATCAGTCCCATATTGGGGAAATTTGCTTATTTATTCCTGTTAATGCAAAGTTTGTATTATGGGTCCCAGGAATAGCACAACTGCAGTAAGACGTGCAAGCAAGTGTGACGGTCTGTGCTTGTACTGCTGCTCTTTTCACTCATCTCTCATGACTGAGGCTTGGTAGAACAATTAAACTTTATTCTCTGTAATCACAAATGGAACACAATCATTCGGTGTAGTGGAAACTGCATCTCTCTGACACGTGATCGTATAGATTTGCCATAAACTACTATAAACACACATACCTGTAACCACAAATGGAACACAATCATCTATAAAAGAAAAGTTACAAAAAATGCATATTATTAAACACTAAATTAACCATAATTAACTAAAACACTGACAGACAGAAGGGACACAATTTACTCGGTGTAGTGGAAACTGCATCTGAGGGAAAAAAGAGGTTTTCTCCCGCTAATCCCCACTAATCCCCGGAAGTTCCTGTTGTGGCCCTTCAAAATAAAATAAACACGGCAAAATAAAAGAAATACACAAAAAACAATGACTGCAGTTCCAAGTTGAACAGGATTTTAACAATTAACATATTTACCCCGCTACACAAGCACCAAACATGTATTTGTTTCTGTCAATAACACAAAGGCCAGACCTTGAAAATCCCCGACTGGAAATTATGATTGTGACATAACACTTACTTCCTGTTGCTTGTAGGTGGCGCTAAAGCTGAATATTGGCTTGTAGAGGACTTCAGGATCTTATCAAACATGCAGAATTTATAGCAGAATGGACGATGTGTGCTTCAGGTTTCATAGTGAAACAACAAACTTCGTCGTGTAGCCGGGGAAACACTTCAATCCTCTCTCCGTGCTAATCTTACATCACATTTTTATCTGCTCCTAAATCCACATTCGCACCAGAATGATTCCATCAATCAATCAAATTGTATTTGTACAGCCCATGTTCACAAATCATCAATTTTCCTCCTGGCCACTTCTCTCCGCCAAACTGGGAGGAGACCAAGGGTTCGACCCAGAACTTGCCAAAGGGACTCGACCCCATCTGGATCCTGGCTTGAGGAGCTTGAGGATCTGGAGGAGCTGGAGATGAACATCATGTCGGCTGTTGACCTGATATCAGACAAACAAGAGGAAGAAAACGGATGAATGGACGTTTACCAGAAGCATAGAGAAGAAATTGAATATCCATCTTCTCAACCCATATTGTAAAACAGGAGTAAATTCTTTCTCTTCTGTCAAATGCTTTTGTGCTGTGTCCTAAAATAAATATTTCTACTGAGGATGTTTAACCCCCCCCCCCGACACACACACACACACACACACACACACTGTTGTCTCGTCTGTATTCTCCTCTCTCTCCCCCTCTCTCTCTCTTTCCATCTAGTTCCTCTCTCTCCTCCTCTCTCTCTCTCTCTCCGTGTTGTTATCTAACCGACTCTGCCGAGCGCCGCGATGCTACGTGCGATGGCAGCAGAGCAGAGCAGACAGGTGGAAGCCACTTTGTCATCACTAAAAACCACCTGCGAGCTCCCAACATGCTCATTAGCACCTCTTTGCTCTTCCGATCGCTCGCCCCGCTGCTTTTCTGTCGCTATCACACACCCCCCCCCCCCCTCCGCTTCCCTGCCGGCGACGAGCTTTGTTCTGAAATGTCAAATTGCCGTCGGGAGGTTGACGAACGCTGACGCTGATTACAGAGGGAGGACCTGGACAAACAGCTCAGGACGGAGAGAGAGAGAGAAGTCCCTTCCACCTCCCGGCCTGTCACTCACAGACGTGATTATCGATCGTCTGAATGAACCCCCACATTTCATAATCTGATTCAAGAGCATCAAACTGAAGTTTATTCCTTTGTATTTCCATCAAACTCACACTGACCTCACACAGCAGATCTGACGCCAGGAGGGGAAACTCTGGATAATGTCACAGTTTCATTGTTGCCTGGTGTTTAAATATGGAGTCATTATATAGAATTTAACAGCAGAAACATGTGTAAAGACAGGGGTCCACCTGTCAATCAAACACACAGCCCATCCTCCCTTTGAAAACCCACTCATGTCCTTCATGATAACAAATATGTTTAAGACGAATACATTTACAGATCTCCCTGATGTTTGTGATAAGAACGACCTGAAATGACAGAAAACATCTTTGACAAACATTTATTTAACGTCTAATTATATGTTTAGTTTGGTCCGTGTCCCGTCTGCTAACATGGAGGAGAAGACAATTTTAATCATAACTTTAGCTTATCTCGAAGACAAATTATTGCTGTGTCCAACACTTGAGTCTTTTTGTGAATATTTAATGATATTCATGATCCCCAGAGGAGGACAGTGATTGTATTGACCTCTTACGTCTCCACATCTAATGAACCTCATTTCTGTGGGATTCATTTCTCATTATCTGTGTATGCAGTTATATTTCTGGTGAATACGAGCTGCCTCAGCCCTAGCTAGCCTTTAAAAAAAAAAACACTCATCATCCTTTGTTGCAGCTTCTGTGCAAATAATCCCGAACACAAGGAGCGAGCGGCTGAAACAGACACACGATGGCCCAGACACCAGATCCTGTCTCCCAATGATGTTCTGAAAAGCCTCTGTATTTCCTTTTTTATATTATTTTGTCACGGAGCCAGCCCGGGGAAATGAAGCTGGTGGAGTCTCGAGTTTTCAGTCCTTCAACTTTCCTTTCATTTATTCTTCCAGGAATAAAGGGGAGCAGCAACCAGAGGACACGCAGGAGCAGCCGCGTCGTGCCTCTGCAAAAAGGAGCATTCAGCGGGGAGCGCCGAGCTGCCTTCTATTTTATTTCCTTAGATATGAGCCTGAATAAGGTCAGAGAATAACCTTTGAAGTAGTGCACTATAAACCACACAAGGGCTGACGGAGAGACAGAGCCGGTGTGTGTGTGTGAGCGCTGTGACATTTCCTCCATCCTCTAATTTGAAGGCGATCCACTTTAAAGATATCGGAGGTGGAAGGACCTCGATGGGTTCCAGTGTTTTAGAAGAGTTTATCATCTGTTGACCTTCTCGGCCACAAAAGCCACAAGAAGCGAGAAGAAAAGAGGCAGAAAGAAAGAGAGGAGAAGAGGAGAGGAGAGAAGAGGCGGCGCTCTGTGTCACGCACCAACCTGTGATCAAAGTGAATCAGTCTGGATCCTGAGCGAACTGTGTGTCAGCTTTCATCTCAATTTAATTATCCTTTTCGCTGTTGGGTTGTTGTGTTGTTTAAAATAAAAGGGAGGAATATACAGGGGAGTGGGAGGAGGTGTTTTCAGCCTGGAGTCACGGACATATTGTGTCGTAAACACAACACAGGAGTGTGTAAGGTCTAAGCCCGTGTGCGTCAGAGAGGATCCATTGTGTTTGTTTACAGCTGGAACCAGTAGTTTTCATTCTGGGACTTTGAGAGATTCTAAAAGCTCCTGAGCTGAATTGATGGAAACCACATCGACAACGGGCCTAAACAAAGATGGACGACGCCTCGGCTTCGCCTGTTGTGCAATAAAAGAAGCAAAAATATCGGTGACACAGGCGCTGCCATCTTTGAATGTGGATGACATGTGGCGCCGGTGCATGGAGATCAGGTGTCAGCGTGTTGCCTCTGGGGTTCGTTGTGATCAGCCACCAGCAAACGCACAACTCCCATCCATCAGAGACACACACACACACACTGTGCACATACCATATGCGCACACACGTATGCATATGCAGTGTGTGTGTATGAACAGAAACACACAGCATCTGAGTACACTCATCCACACACACACACACACACACACACACACACACACACACACACACACACACACACACACACACACAAGCCATGGGGAGTAAATGGGCTACAGTTGCCATAGAAACAGTTGAGTCCCACAACATCCATTCCAGAGAGCCTTCAGAGAAAAAGAAGTGTTTGTCTCATTTTTCAGATGTGTGTGTGTGTGTGTGTGTGTATGTGTGTGTTGTTCAACATAAAGAGCCACAAACACACACACACACACACACACACACACACACACACACACACAGATATAAAACTGAGAGTCACTGTGTGTGTGTGTGTGTGTGTACGTGTGTGAGTGTCTATGTGTGTGTGTACGTGAGTGTGTGTGTGTCTGTGTTTGTGTGTGTGTGTGTGTGTCTGTGTGTGTGTGTGTCTGTGTGTGTGTGAGTGAGTGTGAGTGTGTGAGCATGTGGTGGATCCCCCTCTGTGATCACAAAGAGCAGCTCTCATCCCTGAGAATCCCATTTCACGGCCAGGCTTAGCAATGCTAGTGTGTGTGTGTGTGTGTGTGTGTGTGTGTGTGTGTGTGTGTGTGTGTGTGTGTGTGTGTGTAGCTGCGGTGGCGGTGAAGAGGAGAAGGAAGGGGGGGGGGATTATTTCAAATAAGATGTGAAATTCCTTCAACACAGCACCAATTGGAAGATAACAGAGTGTGAAGTGTCTTATGTTTCCAGACTGCAGATTTTTTATTTTTTTTATGTCAAGAACAGATTTACATTTCCAACAAGTGCAACAACTTTCATCTCATTTCTCATCCACACGAAACCAAAGTGAGCATCTTCTCCGCTGACGTCTCCATCACCAGCGACAACACACATTCATCAGGTTTCATGGTTATAGGAAACTAAATATGATATTTTACTGTATAAAATATTCAGAAAAAAAATCCAATTACCTGAAAAGAAAACTGGATATTCCACTGATATTCTCGTGTGAAAGCAGCTGCTCATGTTACGGCCTCGTGTGTTGGTTCAACCTTGAGACCAGACACATGTGAAATGAATAGAACCGAACAGAAAGACATTTATCAAAGAAGAGTCTCACAACGAGCTGCAGCCGCCCACCTGTGATCTAACCACATTCAAAATTCACATAACTATTATATTAATAAGTGGCACTGAAATGCATTTTGTGTGATTAGATTAAAACTGGACAAATCTGGATCACTTGACACAGAACTGTCGTAGCTGTGGACGATCCTGTTGTACGATCTCCATACAGTTTAGAAAAAGAAATGCAGGCGCACATGGAGTCGTATTAAATATCGGTTCTGCAAAGTCAAAGTTCATCATGCAAATGTATTTACATGAGTTCAGAGACTCCTACTCAAGTCAACACATCTAATATGATGCACACACACACTTCAACAAGCTGCTGAAGAACTAAGATGTGAAACTTTCTCATAACACGACCTCGTTCTGAAGATGCTCGAGGGGGGGGGGACCCGAGGGGGGGAAAACCACGGATCACAATATTATAATGAGAAAACGCTGAGTGATGAAGCTAATCCCACTTTTATTTGTCTGATGTGGGACATTTGCAGGAATTCTCTGTCAACGTGATGGAGCCAGAAAGGAAACACAGTCACTGAGAGAAGCAGCTAATGACACATTATCCTCTGAATCTCTTGAAAAGAGTTGATTTGCATCTGAAACAAGTGAAATTATCTCTCGACAGTCGGTTCTTTATCTTCTTCTCCCTCTCACGTGTTCTAAACGGTTTCAGATCAGAGATTCAGACGGAGCTGGTTTAGATGTTTAGAGTTTTTTCTCTGTGGTGATTATAGGTTTGGTGAGAAAGCTGCATTTCCTTCATAAAGGTTTTTCTCTAGTTGAAATATGATCATTCAGATGCTGCTTCGCTCGCTCGCTCTGCACATAAGTGTATAAATAATAATAATATGTGAAAAGATGGTGAATATCTTTTATACGTTTAAAAATCCTCCGCACTAGTTTATGATAAGTTGCAAACCACCAGAGGATGCAGAAAGTACTTTTACTATTAAAGCAAAGTATTTACTCACTTTTACTCAAGTAGAAAAGTTGATGTGGTTCTTTTACTTTTACATGAATACATTTTTGTCTGTTTTACGTAAAAAATGTTTGAGTACTTCCTCCACTACCGGCCTTGGAGGAGCAGGGGGCGGAGCCTAACTGAGAGCTCGAGGACACTTCAAGCCCATCTACACCTGCGACCTGCACCCATTGGACGGTACTAGCTGTCAATCATATCCGGTGCTTTATGGTCTATTTGGCTCTAAATGGATCATAATTTACTGAATGAACATCAGCTTTATTGAAGAAGAGTCATTTTCTCGTAGACTTCTATAGAAACAACTTCGTCTTTGTAGAAAACACAGGATTCAGGTACTTTTCTTTCAGTCAAACTCTTTAAATCCATTCTGTTTCTCAATGGAACAGAAAGAAGAGAATCTGTTGGACAGTGTGTGATTGTTGTTGTGATTCTCCGTCGGGTCGAGATAAGGTTCCACACACCGTGGAATAGCTGTGGGTCAGAAGTGGAGAGGTCAGAGGTCAGAGCATACTCACAACCAGAGAGAAGCCCGATGATGATGGAAGATGAAGAGGAGGAGGAGGAGGAGGAGAAGCTGTGGACAGGAGCGGAGCAGTCGGAGGCTTTAAGCGGACAAATCCTTCACACGCAGGAGATAAAGGAGACAAAGTGCGGGAGGAAAGCATGTTTCTCTCCAGCAGGATCCATACGGAGAACCCCCGCTGAATACCAATCTGAGCTCCAGCAGGCGCCACGCTCACATTCATTCATCTCCTCCGGCTCGAAGGTGAACGAGCGCGAGGAGGCGAGTTTATCGGACGCATCAGAAACATCAGTACAGTACCGAGCTGCTCCGAGGGTTTTACACGTCTGCAGCTTCCAAACTGTTCCTGTAAGAGCCGAGGTTCACTGAGCGGAACAGAGTCGAATCGTGTCCATTGTTTCTGAGATTAAAAGTCGCGCTCGGCTCCAACGAAGCCAGATTCAACTTCAACACATGTTATTAATGTAATGTTTTCATGTTCAGAAAACTGGTCGCTGTCCTCAGACTGTCCGTCGCTGCAGCTCCTCCTTTCAGCCTCTGTCTCAAACACTCGGTCTTAGCTCCTGTCTCTTTAAGGTAAATTTGAAATTGGTAAAAGGAAATATCAACTTCATCTTTTGTTTTTGGTGTGTTTAAAATGTTTTGTCAGAATCAGAATCAGAATTATTTTATTTGCCAAGTATATTTGCACATACAGGAAATTGCCTTGGTGTGGTTGGTGCACTGAACATAAAACAACAATCGGACATAAAACAACAATATATACAGTAAGAACAATAAGTCATGGGTTGTTACTCTTTCTGTGTCAACAACAATTTTGTGATTTTGGAAACCTCCCTTACTTGGCCTGTAAATAAACATGGCATGACAGCTCATCAAAAGTGAATCCAAATCATTCAGTTAAGTATAGGTCATAAACCCCACCTCCTCCATGTTAGCAGACAAAACCAAAAAAAACGTATTTTAAGTTAATGGCTGCTGTCATTTTAGGTTTCCGATAGGCTTGGTCTCAATTGGTTACATGATGATATAAATACCAGGCCGAACATCATGATTGACAGCTTTGGCTTCATTTTTTCACCGTATAACATCTTTATTTACAGTCTGTAAACATCTCTTCCTCCGTCCTCCTCAGCTTACTGTAATGTTTTCATGTTCAGAAAACTCGTGGCTGTCCTCAGACTGTCCATCGCTGCAGCTCCTCCTTTCAGCCTCTGTCTCAAACACTTGGTCTTAGCTCCTGTTTCCTTTAGTTATATTTGAGATTGGTGAAAGGAAAGCTTTACGTGCGGTACGTTCCAAATGTTTTGTTTCTCTTTCCGTGTCAACAACATGTTCCTCCCTTACTTGGCCTGTAACACTGGCGGCTCATTCAAAGTGAAGCCAAATCACGTAGTTCAGTATAGGTCATAAACCCCACCTCCTCCATGTTAGCAGACGAGACCTTGACCAAACCAAAACAATTTATTTTTAGTAGATGGCTGCTGTCGTTTTAGGTTTCCGATAGGCTTGGTCTTAATTAGTTATATGATGATATAAATACCAGGCAGAACATCATGATTGACAGCTTTGGCTTCATTTTTGCACCGTAGAATATCGTGGAGACGGGTCGGCCATCTTTATTTACAGTCTGTTAAAAATTTGATTAACTGTATTTAGCTCCGATACAAATTACGTTCAATGCATCGTACTTTTATACAAGTGTGGATACGCAGGAGATCAATCTACCAACCTTGTGGTTAGTGGCCGACCCGCTCTCCCTCCGTCCTCCTCAGCTTCCTGCTCTGAGCTCGTCTCCTCCCGGCGACGCCCCCTGGCAGCCGTGAGCCGTTACTCCACTAAACACTGAGATTATCCCAACAACTGTTTGTTCTACTGGAAGATGTGAGATGTGTGTTAACAGCTGGTGTGTGTAAGTGTGTGTGTCGTCTCTTGTCGGTTTGTGAGGAATCAACCACACGTCAGGATCAGGATCTTAATGTGCTGACCACGGAACTCCTTGACGCCACGAGATTTCCCCGTGAACTCCAGCGGCGCCGTGTGAGTGTTTGAAGTGAGCAGAGATCAGAAGCAGCAGATGGACGCTGATTGCAGATCTGTGATCCGCAGCAGATTAAACACTCGCTGCCGGCAGCACTTCACTCTTTCTGCTTGTTTTGTGCATTTGAATGTTAATTTTCTCTGCAGGTATCGTGAGACACTTGTTTTATAAATACTTCAGACTCATTTGGTCACATTTGATTGCAAACATTATCTGATCTTGAGGGAAAACTACAGCATCTCCGCTTCAGTTTTCTTCTTCCTAAGCTTCCTCTGCTTCCAACTGGCAGACGAGCTGAAGCAGAACTGAAATTAAAACTGAATTTGATGGTTACCGCTTGAATATGCAAAGAGCGAGATAAAGCTCCTCAAAGGCCCAGCACGGAACATTCACACTGAAATAACAACACTGAGCAGATCTTTATTATTGTTCTCATTCTTTGGAGCTTTTAATGTAAAGTGTGGCCTGGGGGGGGCACCAGGGGAAAGGTCATTAAAGATTAAAATCAAGTTATGGGGTCATTAAAGTTTGAAGGGGCTCATCCTCTGGGGATAAGAAACCAAACAACAGCACAAATGAATGCAAAGTTCATAAGTTTAGTTAAGAGCCAGTAGAATCCACATCAGGCCTCAGATTGAATCATAAATAAATATGAATTAGTGCATCTGCTACCTTTATGCAAATATATAATCACATGACATGAGAGAGAGAGAGCGAGAGAGAGAATTTATTGATTTCAATGTGAATGAAATGATCCTGTTGCATCAGACCGAGGATTATAATAGTAATTGGATGAATGAAAATATACATTATGTACATTAAACAGCATCACTTACAAAACCTGTTGTTGTTACTGTTGCCTGTGGATCACGAGTGGAGGCTCTTCCCTCGGAATAGAACCAACAACTCAGGCGAATGATAAACTACCTTGTGAACAGTGAACAGAGACTGACTCTTGGCTCAGATTTATACGTCTGCACCTGAAGCTCCAGAATATTGGCCGTTGCCCCAGAGGATAATTTGCCGAGTGACGCGGGCTGAGCTCTAGTCACCGACCGCGGCTGAAGCCAAACAGTTGGTGACTGAAGCACCAGATATGCAGAAAGAGATGAATATGATCAGAAATGTCCTGAACGAGCTGAATGAAGATCAGCAGCCGCACGGTTTCTGTTTGAGTTGCTCTGATAAACAAGCTTCTGCCATCTGGAGTGGAACCAGTGACTGTGATGTCACTCTCCCCCCCCGATGAGCGGCTGCTCCTCTTATTCATGTGTTCACGTCCTTGTGGTGAAGATATTAACGTGTTTCACCTCAGCCAAGTTTAAACTCAGTTGTTAAACTAATTCAGTGACTGTTCATCAGCATCGTTAACCTGCTCAGAGATGAGAAGCATCAATGATCTCAGGTGGTCGACTGGGGATCTTCTGTTGCTCCAGGAACCAGCGGTCAGCAGGGGATGTTATTTATATCCTGGAGAGTGTGTGTGTGTGTGTGTGTGTTTGTGTGTGTGCACGGTGTGACTCCACAGCGAGGGTCCTGACCAGGAGACTAAAAGGGAACTTTGATCCACTGAGCCTCAGTCCATTAGACCAAGTTTCCTCCCATCAGTTCCGAGTCATTAATCAATCGACCAACCAGCCGCAGCCGCTGCAGCAGAACCTGCTTCTCTGTTTACTCTCCGCTCTGGGATTGTTTCTCCGATGCCTGTGATTGGTTGTGGCCGAGGTCGAAAACCGCTCAGGTGGTTTGCACCTTGGGTCTCTGGTTCGATTCCTCTGCCTGCTGCTGGGATGCGTCTCTCACTTACAGGTCGGTGGTTTCAGTCAAAACAAAACAAAAGGTGCAACACAACTTTCTAGGTCTTTTGTTTGTCCAAGTATTTGTGGAATAAAAGTCAGAAAACAAGCTCGAGTGACGTATGTGTTGTGTATTTTTATTCCACAAACATCATAACTGTTTAAAACAGCAGTCCATCCCAGAGTAAACAGTTCACTTCCTGTGTTTTCCATCATCAATGATCCAACATTTCAACATTCGATGTCAGCTACAATAAAATAATTAATGATTCAACAACTAAGGAGATGATTAGAAACGCCGGAATGTTCCAGTGGACGACTGGAAAATAAAAGTCTAGAGATAAAAGAAAACCGCAGAGAGAGAGAATCCCTTTCACAGGTTTCAAACCCGCAGTGAAACAGAGGAATATTGTAATGTGAGTGTGTGTCTGCTGCTCTTCAGTCGCACACCTGCATGGAGACGAGTGAGGAGCGAGCAGGAGAAGCTCTCGAGTGCTGAGAGACGAGCTGCAGCCGCTGGTTTGCATCTCGCTGGAGAAGGATTCACTCGGCAGCAGGATAATGACTCCGAACACACAAACACACAAACACACCTCAGAGCCGGTGGACACACACACTGTGCTCCTCGGCTGCACAACCTTTGATCGTGTGCAGAAACCGGTTCTGTGTTGTGTAGCAGCCTGAAGCGTCTGTGCACGTGGATGTGAACACACAGGCTCCATGTGTTTCTACTGTAAACATGTGAGGTTTACTGTAGCTGCTGCAGATTATGTTAATGTTTGCTGCCGTAATAGTCCAGGCAAAGTAGCGTTTTACGACCGACTAATTGTAAAAGAATTTTTTTCAGCATAGATCATTTCTATGAGGCGTCCAGAACAACATACTAAAAGTCCTAAGAAATCCTAGTTGAGGAAATATGTTTAATTCTCATCAATGTGCCAATAAGGCAACAATACACCCCAAAAAGACTATTTTTTTCCTTTACTCCAATCAAAATAAAACTTTACACAATGAAAGTAACCATGAAACGTAACATTTTTTGTATTACAAGTTTCTTTTGAAATGAATTTGACAAGCACATGAGCTCCACACTTATTGAATATGTCCTAATTTGCATAGGCAAACACCATTCATATGTAGTACAAATACATACATAAATTAATTTTCAAAGAAACTTGTAATACAAAAAATGTTACGTTTCATGGCTACTTTCATTGTGTAAAGTTTCATTTTGATAGGAGTAAAGGAAAAAAAATAGTCTTTTTGGGGTGTATTGTTGTCTTATTGGCACATTGATGAGAATTAAACATATTTCCTCAACTAGGATTTCTTAGGACTTTTAGTATGTTGTTCTGGACACCTCATAGAAATAATCTATGCTGAAAAAAATTATTTTACAATTACTTCTATTTTTGGCTCCAAAATGGGCTACTTTGCCTGGACTATAAGAGCAGGTTATTGATTTCTCTTTGTGTTTCTGTTTGTTTCCTCTTGAGTTTGGACGTTAGCCGACTCCCTTCATATTGTGTCTCTGGTGATGGAGATAATAACGAGCTTTCTATCTGTTGGTCTGAGGAACCTTCACACTTGGTATTAAGATTCAGACTAAACAGAAGAGTCTGAATCTCTGAAGCAAACCAGGTGTGAACCCGTCCTGATGGGAGCACTGGTCTGCTGAGGGTCTTCCTCTGGTCCGTGACCAGCTCTGAGCCTCGCTGCTTTATTGACACAAAGATAAAAAGACTTTTAACTTTAAACTCTGTTATTCAGTCAGTTGCAGAACTTTAGTCTTTGAGGTTTTGAAGAGTCTGATTTATGCAGAACATTCCAGGTGGTCTTAAACTGAGTTCATTACCAGAGTAACAGACGTGAAACCAGCGGCTGTGCCTGTGCTCCAGAGGAAGGTTTGGTCCGTACTGGATGGAGCTTTGTGTGTCACCAGCTATTCCCCCCCGCTTCCCCCACCTCCTCTCATCCTCTTACTTTTGTCCTCTGGGCCAATTTCTGTGGGCAGCGGGAGGCGGGAGGAATGAGTCTCCTCACAGCGAGGTGTGGCGCTGAATGGGGAGAGGGTGATGAAGGCTGGAGAGAGAAAAGAGACAACACTTCACTGTTTGGCAAACTGAGTCCGGAGCAGCTTCAGAAACATTTGTGTGTCGGTTTCATTTGTGTTAACTGACAAACACACGTTTACTCCTCCAGCTGCCTCCAGTGGAACCAGGGTCACTCCATCTTCGAACTCGTAAAACTCACATTTAAGTCAAACGGTTCTGTGCACTCAGGAAATGATTCTCTGCTGGAACACAGTGGGTTGCTCTCTGCAGGTGAGGTGATGCCCTGAGTGCAGGAGTTTATATATAATCATTATAATAATAATAGTAATAAACTTTATCCATACACCACGGAGTTTACAAGAGTGCTTTGACAAACGGCAGGAAAAGTAAAGAAGAGAAATAACAATCAGCTCGATGCAACGTGACAAGAAGACGACCACGTTTAGGTGGCTGGTGTTTAAAATAAATGAATGAATATGAATCTATGTCACAAGAAAACCTAAAAAATACATAAAAGCAGTAATATGACAATAAAAATAAACAAATAGGTAAAAGAAAAGGTGAAAAGAAAAAGATAAGTCAGGAGACCCGGAACTAGAACTCTCTGCAGGGACTCGTGGCCCGGCCCCTGTTTGACAACTTAAAGGAAATGAGTGTGTGTCTGTGTGTGTGTGTGTGTGTGTGTGTGTGTGTGTGTGTGTGTGTTTTTGTACTGTTGGATGATTGATTTCTTTGTTATTACTGGACGTTTGTCTCCTTGTGACCAAGTTTGACTTTTTTGTTTACAGTGTAAAATATGAAACATGAGGTTTTCCAAAGGTTTTTCTTTTGTAATTTCGGTTGAACTTTCGAAGCCAAGCGCTGCTTAATGGATTTCACATTTTCTTCGTGCACTTTGGGAAGTTTAAATCCAAAGGTCGGATTTTAAGCATGATACATGCAGGAGCCGGGGAAGTGGTGCAAACACGATTTCATATGCAAACTGGAATTTTCCAAGAAAAATAGAAACAAACTGTCCTTGAAAGTTTGAAGACATTATTTTATGATATGATGCATTTTTCATTCATAAATACAGAATAATAGTGTTTGACCATATTACTGTATGCATTTATAAATACTAAGAAACCACATTAACATGAAAATCCTCATGTGAGGTTTGTGCATCACATTAATGAAGGAGTAAATTATGATGATGCATCTTTAATTGTAATCAAACAGTCGGTGGGAGTTGATGTTTTCAGTCTAAGAATAAATCGACCTCTGCAAATCAGGATCAGGTTCAAACTCAAACAATATTTAGGGACTGGAATATTTTCTATAATCAACATTTACACAAAATGAGAAATTGTACTTAAACATAAAAGGTGGAAAATAAAACATTAAGCTTTACTGCCTGGTGATTAGAAGCACCTGTTTTATATCTTATTCATTTTTAAATATGAATAATCTTATTCATGCTGTGGCTTGCATGAATATGGATTCTTGATCAGGTCAAGACTGAGTCAAATTTAATTGCCGAATAATTTTTTTGTTGCTATGTCATAGTTAATATAAATGGAACTGGTTGTGTAAAATCGGCAGAGAATATGTTTTCATATCACACGGATCTAAAGCTGCTGACTTGTAAAACCACAAATGTATGAAAGAAGATCCTCTTGTCTGGATTATTATTAAAGTGCCGGACGGTTCGAGGCTTATTGCTGCTTCACATACTTCAGATGCTTCTCAGCAGAATAAACCCGCAGATGAGACATAAACTGTACTTTATGAAATCATTTCCAGAGACAAACATCAGTGTCTGTATTGTTTGGTTTTTACTTCACTTCTATTCAGAGAAGAAAAGAGAAGCCACACACACAGTCTCACACACACAGATACACACACACACACACACACACAGACACACACTCGCTCTGACACAGCAGGTTGTGTCTCTGCTTGTTTTCAGCATTGATTGCAGCGATCGACCTGCTGAGCCTCACAACATCCAGTCAGTAACCAGCCTGCAACCGGGCGACCTCGGCATCGACCCGCCGGCTCAGTGACTGACTGATTAAAAGCCGACACCACGGTTTCCTGCCTGGTTATAAACCCACCGGCTGGTTTCCTGCGCTCGGCCCGAACCCGTGAGTCCCCGTCCGTTCCCCCGGCCGTTCGATTCCCCTCTTTCTTTCTATGACTCGTTTCCAGTTGTTGTTGTCGTGTTTCTCTCTCCTCCTCCAGGATCGATGAAGGTTCCTTTAATGTTCTCTAATTTTGAGGCCCAGACAGGGAGAGTGTCTTGTACTCAGCAAGCCGCGGGTTTGATCCCCGCCACAGGTCATCTTTCAGCGCAAAGAGCTCGGACGTTGAAAGGGTTGAGGCGTCGATAGCTCGCTGGGGCACCGCGCCCGATCGACAGGCCGGGTGAAAGCTCCCGATTGGCTGAGAGGTGTTTCCATGGATTTATATGGAGCAGGATGTTTGGGTTTGATTTGCAAACCTTTCTTTTTAGAAACGTCCTCTCGGGTTCCGTGGGACGATGACGACTCGGACGTGAACACGACCGGTGACGTCCGCTCGAGGAGAAACGACAGCGAGTTTATTTACACTTCATAATATGTTCTGACCTTGTAGTAGAAAATGAACTCAGCAAGGTTGGAAAAGTATTTGGTATAAGTGTTTGAAGCCTTCTCAAGAGACTTTTATGACTTGTATTTACATACAACAAATGGTTGATGACTTGAGCTGTTTTATGGTCGGAACTGTTTATGACGTCAATGCAGTTAGACCTTTTGCGACTTAATTACCCATCCAAGGAAGGAGTGTATCTCTTCTCATCACCTTAGGAAACACATGTGAATCAGCTGTTGTGTTTAGTTTCCTGTCCTTCCCCCACATATGGAACCTGTCTGGATTGGCTCAGAGAGACAGCCCTATCCCCTGGTATATAAGATCTGTGTATCTGACTGTTCTGCATCTTCACTCTGAGACCCTTGTGGTTTCCCTGTGTTGATCCTTTCTGCAGAAAGCCCCTTATTAAATACACGTAGATAACTTTGTTGTTTCCAGACTCTTGAATCTCCAGAATTCTACCACAACCTTTTGCTCGATTAGAAACTTTGTTCAATTTTCTCATCAGACATTCTGGTGTAAATCAGCCTCAGGCCACAAAAACACATCATACAGAGAAAACCACAGGATTACTGTTTCTCAGTTTTCTGCCACGACGGTGAAACACACGCACGCTTCCTGATGACTGATGTGTTCGTGAATGACGATTGATAAACTCTCGGCCCGGTGAGAATGAACGAAGACGAAGGGAGGCAGCCGAGTGCCGCTTCTTATTTACTTCTCTGTGTTCTTAATAATCGGTGCGTGGCTCCCGAGCTGCATGTTTTCACGGTGAAGTGATAATTTCTCTGGGCGCGAGCGGATTGTTTCCCACCTTCCGCTCGCTCGTCCTCCCACTCGCAGCTCGTCGGCAGCTCAGCGCTGGAATTTCTTAAAGCTGTTTTCTTGTGGCTTTAGTCTGTGATTTGCTCCAAGACCCTGTAATATCACCCCCCCCCCTTTGAAATCATTGCACACTGTTTAACGTGCACGTCTGAATGGCAGTGATGTGAGGAAGGAGCATATTTTAAATCTCAGCAGAAACACGAGCGATCAGGTTCCTCTCCTCAGATTTTTATTTCCTATATTATTCCAGCAAATGTGTATAAATCCTTTTCTATTAAAATAATTGTTCTACCATCTTTCCTTTTAGTTTATCAAACCTTTCCAGTTGTTTTAACTCAACTTCATTCAACTCTATTGTTTGAGTTTTCTCCTGTAAAACATGATTATTGTACGTTTTCCAAAACTCTCATGGCTCCAAGAAAGTAAATCCTAGCGATGTCGGCTCTGGAAGCTCAAACTGGACAGGGTTTGTCTCCTGTAAAATTCCCTGGCAACATTTACAGTATAATTTATTCGAATATTGACGATCTCACAGTGACATAATCTGACATCAACTCACTGGATCAGTGGGAAAAGCTCATTCTTCCATGTGATTGTCAGCGATCTGTGTCGGGGGATGAGGGACGGACGCCATCCGCCCTCGTCCCCTTGACAACCTTCGACCTCGAGAGTTGAGAGCAGAGCATTTGTCTGTGCAGGTGAACGTCCTGTTCTCAGTGCCCCCCCCCCCACTCTATGATGACTCGGTCACAGTCTGACCCGCAGTAGCACCAGGACAGATTCTACCCTCACCGGTGGCCATTAAAACATCCATAAAGATTTCACTGTTGTTGGCAGGAAGGCCAGATTCTGCAGAAACACAGGAGATACTTTAGCTGTGCACGTTACTGCAGCAGCTCAGCAGACCCACAGCCTCTGGTTCCAATGGACAGATCTCATATCACCTCTCCTCTTGTAAAATATTTATTGTTTCTACCTGTCGTCCTTGTTCACATGCAGGAAACCAAATCAAACAGGAACCCACTCATGAAAACTTGCTGCTCTGTTTGAGTTCCACAGGGAACCTTTGAATGGAAAACAAATCTCCTGACCTGATGTTAATCATGATTTGGATTCTTTAAACTCGTGTGAAGCTCATTTTCTCACCTGCAAAGTGCCTCACGATGATTCTGAAGTAGGTTTCATGAATCAGAGTGACGGGCGTGTCCAGGTAAGGGAGGGGACGCTGGGGCAGAAGGTCCAGGTGGTAGAACTTCACCTTCGTGTTTAGTTGGAATCATCCTGAAGATACAGGATGATGTTATTTGTCGTGGTCAGCGATCACAGCACAGACTGTCCTCTCTCTCTCTCTCTCTCTCTCTCTCTCTCTCTCTCTCTCTCTCTCTCTCTCTCTCTCTCTCTCTCTCTCTCTCTTCCTGTTCATCAGTGTTAACATGAGACCAGGGACCTGAACAGTTGGCTCCGTCTCTGGAGGACGAATCTTCGCCACCTGTCCAGTCGTTATACCCCGCTGCTCTTTATAGCTCAGGAGGAGGAACAATGTGACAGTGGAGGGATTCTCTTTTCTTTTAAAGGACCACTTTGTAGAATGTAGTGACATCTAGTGGTGAGGTGTCATGTTGCACCTGAACACCCCTCACCTCACCCTCCCCTTACAAACATGAGAGGGAACCTGTGGAAGCTTCAGTTGTCATAAAAACTCAAAAGGTTTAGTTTGTCCAGTCTGAGCTACTGTAAAAAACATGGCTGCCTCCATAGAGAGGATCCACGACTGAAGTGTGTAAATATAAGTATTTAAATATAAAGTATTTAAATTTAATGGGCTCATTCCAGGGTTAAGAAAACAACAATTCATACAAGTTAGAAGAAACACACTAGTGGAAACATCACTATGATTATTTTACATTCTGCCAATTAATACTTTTCAACTAAATCTTACAAACTTCACCTTTTAACCAAAAAGTTCGAGGTTGCCTAAATCTGCAGCCGAGCGTTAGAGCAGGAGAACTTCATAACTCGTGGTTCTTCCTCCTCCACTGAACCAACACCAGACACCATGAAATCAGGTGTTCACATGTGTAACCAGATAAAAGCTGCACTTCAATAGAGCCGAAGTCTTTGAATTCTTGTTAATAAGACTTTCTTGGCTTTGGCACCTTGTTGAACTGAGAAATTGTAGCAGCGAGAAATTCTCCACATCTTCAGAACTGATTTACAGTGAGAGGCCGAGCTGAGGATGTTGGTCTCATACCTCTGATTGTTCATCTGCTCCTGTGAAGGACTTTAAATTCTTTTGCTAAGACTTGTTTTTTACTGGCTGAAGATTCACTTCACATGTTCACATCGTCGACTTGTGATTCCAGCGTCTGCAGCTCGTGGAAGTTCCGCCTCACTAAGCAAAGGGTCAAAAAAACAGACTGTGCAGATCTGTGCGTGTGGACGAGGACGGAGACACATGTGAGGACGCAGGATCGAGAGCGTCTCCACACGGCTGCAGCGCCGCCTGTCCTCCAGACAACACGCCAACTTCAGATACATAACCAGCGTCTGCATTTAGTCTCATTAGCGTCTGACAACTGACACAGTGTGCAGCCTGCATGCTCTTCATATAGAGTGAGTCAACACACACACACACACACATGCGTATCTGTAGAATTTATCGCAGTGAGTCAGACGCTGCAGCATCTTCCCTCATTTGAGAAATACAGCTAAAAGAAAGTGTGTATGTGTGTGTGTGTGTGTGTGTGTGTGTGTGTGTGTGTGTGTGTGTGTGTTTGTGTGTTTCGGAGGATATTTATGTTTTTGCTTCATCAGACCAAAGACATTTTGTCTGGATCCATAAATATCTTCCATCTTTGTGTTTTGCTTGTTTCCGGCTCCTCTTTCATGGCAGGACTCTGACACCAGGTTTTAATGAGCGCTCTGTTGTTATCATCGTTAGCACTAATGCTTATTATCGTGCATTAAGACGCCAGAAGAGGAACAAGCGTGCGTGGTCATTTGGATCTGAGCTGCAGAGACTCTCCCAGGTCGTGTGCATATGTTCAGAATGAAAAGTTCACTTGTGTTTTTGCTGTACAGCTTTGAAATAAACAGTTTTTTGTTGTTCTGCAGCTTCTCTGGATTTGTTTCTAACAGATTTCTGTGAGTCTCTGAATGAGACTCACAGACAAAACCACTCGTTGTTGGGTTTGTTGAGACCAGCTTCAACGTGGTGAACAAAGAATCCCGTAAACACTTGAAGCTCAGAATTAAATGTGTGTGTAGGTGTGTTATTGTCGATCTGTGGCAACGTGTCCTCTGCTCTGATTGGATGAGGCTGAAGATTGATGTTTAGATGATGATTTTTGGAATGTTGAGAGGTAGAGAAGAGTAAAGCATCCAAGTGTGTACTTTATTTTCCTCTGTGGGAATCGTGACCATGAACTGAACAACACAATCACCAGCTCAACATATTTTCTCTTTTCTTGAGGCCGTGCAGCAGCATTTTGTGCTGTTTGCTATTTTTACACACATTTTACAGAAATGAACGTCTCCACTTCCTCTTCACATTCAAAGAACTCAAATATAAATATCCCTGTTGGAGGAATTGTTATCTTACTGTGGTGATGTCAAGTTTCTGCCGTTAATTATGATGGAGACATTATGTGAACAAAATATCTCAACAACACCTTGTGGGAATTTGTACAAGTTTTCTCCAAAGATTCACTTGGACTCAACAATGAGGTGATTTATTATTTTGGTGGTCGAGGATCAGGGTCACTGAAACCTCTCGATATATCTTTTACCTTGTGAATGTTTTATATCAGGAACATGTGAAGGGATTTATTTCAAATTTGGCACAAAAATTCACCTGGACTGACGGATGAAGTGATTAGATTTGGATGGTGAAAGGTCAAAGGGCAAGGACCTCATATGAATCTGGAGTGTGTAGTTGGTAGTTTGCCTCTATTTATTTGATGGTACAGTGGAGAGTAGCCGCCACCAGAGGATGTGAGCTGCTGTAAGTGAGCTGTTACAGCTTCAAATTACTAATTAGAACTAAACTGAAATGCTTCTGGAACTCGTGCAGAGGAAGCTGCAGAAAACACACACACACACACACACACAGACACAGGATGAACATGGAGCCTGAGACTTCTCTCTGAGAGGTGATGGTGCTAACCACTGCTCCACCGTGCCGTGATCATACACTAATGAAAGCAATTGAGGATCCACATGAATCCTGCACACTGCCCCCTGGGGATTTACGCAGGGGGGGGGGGTTATGGAAACACTCCCAAACTAGAACTACCTGTTGACTCTTAGTAATATTCTTTTAAAAGAATCAGTTTCTGTGTAAGTCTCCCACGTGTGAACAGTAAAAACCAGGACAGCTAATCTACATTTGACTGATGTGAAGGGAAGACGGGATAAGAGATGGAATATTATAGTTGAACTGACCCTTTAACACGCCGCCTGCATCGTGCTGGCGTTGATCAAGTCACCCCCCCCCCTCTCTCCCCCCCTGTGAGAATGAAACCCTCTTCTTTTTGTTGTTTTTTTTTGCAGAAAGTCGTCCTAAAAACTACAATACCAGGAGACATATTTAATATTCCTCTCTGAACATCAGATATTTTCTTTTGCATGAAATCAGATATTTGCCCTGTTAATATTCTCCAGCTCCCATTGTGCACAGAAAGAAAATGTTTTATACTTTGACCAAGAAAATGATGCCTGGGAGGCGTTTCACTCCAGAGGCTGCAGCTGCATGCAGGAGGAGGCCGACGAAGAGCCACAGTGCCCCCTGGAGGGCGGAGAGGGAAGCACTGCAGAGGGAGGGGGGGCGGAGAGAGGGAACTGTGAGGACAGGAGAAATATACCAGAGAGAGAGAATGTGAAGAGGGACGAGAGAAAAGAGGTAAAGAAACAGAGGGAGATAGAAAAGGGATGAAAGAGGACACTGAACTTAGTCAGGATTTTATTTTCCTGTTTCCTGCTCCTGAACTTTGAGGAATATTAGGAAAAATGTTTTCTCTCAGAAAATCTTTTTTACCACCTGTCAACAGCTTTATTTATTATCAATAAATGATTATGGAAATGAAAGGAAATGATTTATTAATCAAGACAGGAAACCAACATGATGTAGCACCTTGTACAGATTGAGCCACAGCGAACAGGTTGGAGGCAGATATAGAAATCGCTGCAGATGTAGATTGTGTAGATCTGCATCACACGCTAGAAGCAAAACACGCAGACTTGAGATCGGACGGAGGAAGTTAGAAAAGATTTAATATGTGAAGGCAAAATATGAAATGACCAGAGAAGCAGATCAAAAACTATCAAATTGATTTAAAATGAAATACAAACCGATTACATCGTAGAAAATGATCAAGAAAAATACAAAATGATTTCATCAAAGAATGAAACATAAACCCAGAAAAGATAAATAAAGTTTAAATAGATTTTTAGATTTAGAGAAACTCTTCTTCCCAAACATGGATCTTCTCTGTTGATCTGTGTTGACTCTGAATCAGAGACTTTTTAACCATAGCAACCGTTTTCTATTGAATATTTTTAAGATCAGACTGAAGTCAAATCTCCTTTTGTATAAACTGTCTCCTCAACTGAAAGTGACTCAGTGCGTCTTTTATATTTTATTTCTCCAAATATTAATCAGAATAAACTCCAGGAACCCAGAGGAGGAAGCATCAGTATGAGCCTTACATATAATTCATATTATTTACATTATCATGGTTTTGTGCTGTAGCTTCTGCAGGTCTGAGAGAAGCAGCGGCTGAGAGACCCTGATTATGCAGGTCAGTTTTATAAAAAGACGATTATACAAGAGCAATTATGTAATCAGCAGATCAAACTTCTGAACAAAAGATAATGAGACAAAGGGTGAAGCATGTAGGCAGAGAGGAGGAACTCTGTGTGTGTGTGTGTGTGTGTGTGTGTGTGTGTGCGCGTGTCTACAGTCAATTTCTCAAATGCTTCCCTTCACTGCTTGAACAATGATTTAAAAGTTTGCTTCTCAAAGTTTTAATAATTGTTCGATATATTTGAAACCAAATTCTAATACACAACAAAATACAAGATATCCGACATCGTAAGTGATGTAAAGATGAATTCCACCGATTTCCTCTGAGCCTCTGATCGTTATCAAGAGTCACACAAAAGAAAAACAGGAAACTAAAACCTAGTTCTTTCATTCGATGAATTCCAAATAAACCGACTTTATCAGTTTGTGGTGGAAGCTTTTAAATTCAACCTGGAAGGTCCAAACAAAAAAAGGTTTTCCCAGTTCAGTGTGGAGGAATGTGCCTGACCCTCGACCTTGTCCATCCCAGTCGAGATGAACTGGAAAGCCGACAGTGAGCCAGACTGAAACCAGACTGAAGCCAGACTTGGACTCGGACTCGGACTCAGTGAGGGAGACTTAAACCAGACTGAGGCCGGACTCGCACCCGGACTCGGACTCAGTGAGGCAGACTCAGTGAGGCAGACTTAAACCAGACTGAGGCCGGACTCAGACTCGGACTCGGACTCGGACCCGGACTCGGACTCGGACTCGGACTCGGACTCGGACTCGGACTCAGACTCAGTGAGGCAGACTTAAACCAGACTGAGGCCGGACTCAGACTCAGACTCAGACTCGGACTCGCACCCGGACTCGGACTCAGACTCAGACTCAATGAGGCAGACTTAAACCAGACTGAGGCCGGACTCAGACTCGGACTCAGACTCGGACCCAGACTCAGACACGGACTCGGACTCGGACTCGGACTCGGACTCGGACTCGGACTCGGACTCGGACTCGGACTCGGACTCGGACTCGGACTCGGACTCGGACTCGGACTCGGGCTCGGGCTCGGGCTCGGACTCGGACTCGGACTCGGACTAGGACTCGGACTCGGACTCGGACTCGGGCTCGGGCACGGACTCGGACTCGGACTCGGACTCGGACTCGGACTCGGACTCGGACTCGGACTCGGACTCGGACTCGGACTCAGTGAGGCAGACTTAAACCAGACTGAGGCCGGACTCAGAATCAGACTCAGACTCGCACCCGGACTCGGACTCAGACTCAGACTCAGACTCAGTGAGGCAGACTTAAACCAGACTGAGGCCGGACTCGGACTCGGACTCGGACTCGGACTCGGACTCGGACTCGGGCTCGGGCTCGGACTCGGACTCGGACTCGGACTCGGACTCGGACTCGGACTCGGACTCGGACTCGGACTCGGACTCGGACTCGGACTCCCACCTGGGGGAAAGTCTCCTGTCCACATACTTTTGGCCGTGTGATGAATGTCTGAAATGTGGAATCCTTCACTCTGTAAAGTTTCCCTCCTCCGGTGCAGTGAACTCCGAGACGTCTTCGCTCCTGAACGAGTCTGATGACTGTCCGTCTGCCCCCCCGACCTCCAGCTGACAGTTTCCACCTGTCCGCCGCTCCGACACACAAACCGTCCTCGCACTTTAACGAGTTTCCGGCCTCCTGGTGTTTGTCGAGGTGACGAGGGGTGTCCGACCCAGACGCCCCGGCCGCGGGCTCGCCAGAGCAGGTGTCTGGCCATATTGGCGAGGCCGTTAATTACCCACAAGTCCCCGCTGCAACAACACAGGCACCGAGTTGCCGCCATATCGTCATGACAACACATCAAAGCTGACACGGCGGGGCCGGTGGAGTGGACTCGAGCCCGTGGTGGTGGGTTTTCATGATGATTGTGAATAGAGGGGGGGGGGAATAATTACACTACGGCACTCGCCAAAACCTACTCCATCTGTGTGTGTGTGTGTGTGTGTGTGTGTGTGTGTGTTTGTGTGTGTGTGTGTGTGTGTGTGTGTGTCTGAGAGTGTGTGGAGGAACCCAGAGCTTTGTGGCGAGCGCCATGCGATTCCATTCCAGATGAAATGGGATAGCAACACAATTATCTAAAGTCCAATTCTTTGAGGCCTATTGTGTCTGTAAACTGAGCCCGAGCAGAGGATTAATGTGTCTGTGGGGTTTAGAGAGGGAGGGAAGTAGGGATGAGGGGATGGATGGAGGGGTGGAGGGAGGAGGGGCTGGAGGAGGGGAGGGGGGCAGTGGAAAGCTGTTGCTTCATCTCTCCGGTGAATAGACTCTAAGCTCTCACCATCAGCGAGATGGAGAGAGGTAACCGAGGAGGGAGGGGGGGAGGGAGGGAGGGAGGGTAGGGGGAGGAATCTGATCTGGAGGCAGCGAGAGCAAAGGACCAGAAGAAGAAGAAGAAGAAGAAGAAGAAGAAGAAGAAGAAGAAGAAGAAGAAGAAGAAGAAGAAGAAGAAGAAGAAGAAGAAGAAGAAGAAGAAGAAGAAGAAGAAGAAGAAGAAGAAGAAGAAGAAGAAGAAGAAGAAGAAGAAGAGAAAGAAGAAGAAGAAAAACAAAAGAGGCCATTTATAATGATAATGAATTTAACTGACACAACACACCACCCACCCAGAGAGAGAGAGAGAGAGAGAGAGAGAGAGAGAGAGAGCAACAGATTGACGAAGCGCTAGCCGGTTTTCCCAGGATGCTTTGCTCCCCTCATCTGGTGCGATTTACACTCCGATGATGAAATGACGAGTAAGAGTTTGAGTTTCACTGAGACTCCAACGATGACGCTAACGACGATGACGCTAACCACGATGACGCTAACGATGCTAACGCTAACACGGGCGGGTAATAGTTCACATAACAGTGGTTAGTACTATTAGAGAAGTAGCAGTCAGAGTAGTACACACATTAACATAATTTTGTCGTAATAGTACACAAAGTAAAATGATGATTAGCAATAATGGTACCCGTAACAATGGCTAAGTCAACTTGATCGCCCCCTGGTGGCTGGCAGTAGAGGTCATAACCCCCCCGCCTCCTCTACGTTAGTAAATTGGACCAAAACTAAAAAATGTTTGTTTTGCTTTTCTGTCCATGATTCAGGCACAAAAAGCAGCCGGTTTGTTTTAGGAAGAGATCGTTAAATGTTTGGATTAAATTAATAACTTCTTAGGTTTACAGCACGTTTGTCGTAATGGTTACGATATTAAAAATTGTGTAAAGCCATTAAAAGAGAGGCTTCAAATGGGAAAGCGACAACTTCCCACGACTTCCTCCTTTGCTCCCGTCATAATAATCATGTCCACTAGAGGCCGACAATTAAACGATAAAACGTAACTATTGGTCGTAATAAGTTGCGAAGCACGTGAACACAAAGTTTCTGTGACGAGGATCAAACGCTGAAGTAAACTTCTCCGTTTGCATTTGCAGGATAAAAACTGTCTAAAGTCAGAACTTCGACACAAACCCGACTCCAAATATAAACGTTTTAGTGGAAACACGAGTTTCTTCTCAGGCAGACTTGTCAAGCTCCTCCACCGAGAAACACAAAACTTTTCCCTTCCGCACTTTCCCATCCGAGGCGACGCCCTCAGGCTGTTGTAACTCGGCTGGTTTGATGGGTTTTTTTCCGGCTGCAGAACAACAATAACAAAATGTCTCTCTGTCGAATCAAACCCACAATGCACCTGCTGTAAGTCAGACCTCAGCACATTCACACAGCCTGGAGGGGGGGGGGGTTACATCGTGTTCTGTACGATCAGACTGCAGCTGAAGGAAAAACTCCCCCCCAGCCAAATAAATACATGAAATTAAACTTTGGAAATGATCAAAACAACTTTATAATATAAAAGGTGAATATGATGATTCATTAAATCAGTGGATGAACTAAAGCTGCGTCGGGGGGGGGCTGAATCCATAAAGTCAGATTGAGTCCTAATCGCACTTTAATGTCACTAAATTAAGACGCTGATTCTGAGAAACGTTTTATAATCAGAACTAATGAGTCTGAATGTGAAACTGTGAAAGAATCTGAGCAGAGAAATAAGATCATTAAATTCTGCACTCACTTGATTTCTCATCTGGACCGAACCTCTGACACAAGAGAGGCTCTCGCAGCTTGGAGATTATATTCAGCTCAAATAATAAAACTAAAGCAAAAAAATGTTGGTCTACATGAGTCAGGAACAAACTGAGGATCGACTTCAACTATATTTTTTATATATTTGCCGATAAACCTGTGATGATCAATCGGATATTTAAGAAAATCAAGAGGTGGCGTGTGCAGGTTTGAGAAATGAGTCTAAACACATCTCATTAATCACAAATCATTATTAAACATTTACGATTCAGAAGCAACGAGCAACGACTCACTTCTGCTGCAGCATTGATGGATCTGACCGATAATTTCTGAATATATAACTTTAAATGTGTTTTCCACTTTGTGCAGTAACATCTGTACCAAACAACATCTGTTTTGTGCAAGAAGCCATTTTCACATGAGGATCTAAAAAGGTTTATTGTATGAATAAACCTGAGCTGGGGAAAGCTTAAAGCAAAGTAGTCCCTAATTATCTTGTAATTATGTGCTAAGTACAAAATCTGTGTCCTATATTTTTTACAGTAGTGGCTGTAATTTAGTTTTGCTTAGTCCATTTATTTACAAAAGTATATATTTACAAGATGTGCATAATTTTTTAGACCTAATAAAAGGGTTTGCATATGGATTTTGTTCTTCTTGCTGTGGTATTTTCTTGGTCTTGAACGCAGACAGACAGACAGACAGACAGACAGACAGACAGACAGACAGACAGACAGACAGACAGACAGACAGACAGACAGACAGACAGACAGACAGACAGACAGACAGACGTCGTCCTGTTTGTCGTGTGTCACTCATTTCTGCAGTCGAGTGATGACGGGCGGCGTCACGCTGTTTTCCAGGAGAACGAGATCAGAGACTTCAGAGCTGAGACAAATGAAACAGTGAAGACGAGACGTCTCTATCGAGGTTTTACAAACGACAACAAAACCACCAGATTCAAACGCCCTCAGAGACCTGAACATGCCGCTACCTGTGGCGCCCCCTAGAGGCTGGGATGTGCATCAAAGCCACAAATCTAAAGCGTCAGGCAGAGTAAACTACTCAGAGAAGATTTCTTCGCACCATCAGGTCAACGCTGACCACAGCAGTGCTGCTGCTGGTCGACAAGAAACCATCAAGTAAGGACGTGTATTTCTCTCAACGCACTTTCAAAGTTTTATTCTGACTTCAGTTATTCCTCCAGGAGAGGTGGACGCTTTAGCTTTTTATGGAAAACGTCAAAATCTTCCCTCCAACGAACACTGAGTCGAGCACGATTTGAATTTTAATGCCCACACTCGTTAATTTAAGAGGATTCCCGTGGTGGCCGCCCGCGTATGACCTGCCGCAGACGTCTCCTGCTCGCCATGAGTGAGCAAGGATTTGTGAAAAAAATATAAAAAAGCCAACAAGTATTTTTGACAGAACTTTTTAACAAGCAAATTCCCCATCAGCGGCGGCTCCATTGAGGTTTTGGAGAGTGTGACTAATGGCGGCGAGGTTGTCAGACTTTGTTGAATCTCTTTCAGCCGCAGACGGGGACTCGTTCAGGGTTCTGTGAACACACAACACGTCTGTGGAGGGTCCTTGTGCCGAGCGTGGTTGTGCCTGCTTTTAAAAAAACTTTATCAATTGGCCGTATCAGAGACAGAGGACGGCTGAGTGCTGATATGGCTAGTCTTTGAAAAAGGAAGAAAAAGGAATCAATGCCATCTCTCCACTCTCCATTGTTAATGCTTCCTTTCAAAAACCTTCGCTCGGCTCATAATTAATATCTGAGGCTGCAGAGAAAAGGAGGAGAAGCAACAGTTTGTCAGATTCACAGAAAAGTTGGAAAGTAAGTGAGAGCGGCTGCTGCTGCATGTGCTTCAAACATCTTCTTCAGTCAGAAGCGGGATTAAAAATAAAGGAAAAACATGAAAACACAGTCAGACGCGAGCAGCACTTAGCAAATTATATTTTTAAGTAAATAGCTTTTCATGCCTGTGTACGATGTTCTAGGTTTTCAGTTTATTTACATGATTATCTGAGCAGTAAAGTTCAGTCTGGAACTTTGGAGATTGAAGGTTGACACATGAGCGTTTCAAGGGACTTTGCAGGAACCAAACCAAGAGACTTACCACTGCACATCCATCTTCAAATAGTTCTTTAACTGTTGAAATAGCAAAAGGTCGGACTGTGCAGACACATAAATAACAATTAAGAAGTAAAGTCTGAGTTCAAACCCTTTCAGGTAAGTACGATTTTTATTCTAACTCTATTTGCATCGCACCTTTCAAAAAACAGCCGATACAAACTGCTTCAGAGAGAAGGCCAATTTAAAAGAACATCAAAGACAACAAGCAAAATAACAAATTTAAAATCAAAGGCTTCAAGATACTAAATTATTCAAGTCGTCAAAACACTGAGCATCATCTCGAGTCTCGTCTTATCTTCTCAGATCCACTCGTCATCCTGCAGGATCTGTCACCTGATCTCCACATGACCTGTTCACCGGCTCACGTGTATTCTCATGAATCTGTTTTGCCAAACAACTGGACCACAGGCTTCTACTTTCTAATGGAAACTAACAAGAAGAACATGTGGATCCAGCTGCGAGGCCGTTTAAAACAATAGTAACAGAAGTGAAAACACACACAAGCTGACATGTGGTTAAAATCCAGATGTTTCAGGAAAATAAATAGTAAAAATGTCACGACCCCTCAGAATGAAAGTTTTCCTCGATCTGTCTGAACTTCACATTTAGAGAATCGACAAACGTTGAACTTACATAAATCTTTTCTGCAAATGAGCCTCAGTTGATCAGATTCACAGCAGAAGCCGCTTGTTAAAGCAAAGTCCAAATAGTTTTAGGTTTTATTTGGGCAGTTTGTCTCATTTACTGACCGCTCTGCTCACAGCTTCACTTATTATTCGCTGTTTCCTGATGTGAATGCCGACTCTTCATCGTGTTGTCGTAATCTGTCGGAGCGTGAGCCGGCTCGGCGGCGCCGGAATTAATTGGAGCGTCGGGGCTGGATGTTTGTTGACATCGTTAAAGACACATGAAAAGATGAAAAACGGGGATAAACAGAGGAGAGACCAAAGATCATTCACATCACTCCACTATCAAAACATCTCATCTTCAAATCCAGAGCTTCACAACTCGAGTCTCAAGCTCAGACAACACAGAAAGTGCAACACAAACAAACACACACACAAACACACACACACAAACCAAGGGGCCCTGACTATCCAAACAATCCACAGCAGATAGAGACGAGTAAAGAATATTAATAAGCTAATGTTCTCATAAGAGGCTTTTTAATGACTGAGGGATTGTTTTACACCAACAGGCTGAAAAAGGATTTTAGAACAAACACAGTTTATCGTCACATTTGAACAACAGAGCAACATGTATATAAAAAACTACATGGTTGTTTGAAGTGGAGACTATTGCAAAGCTTAGAGTTGATTGACTGGAAGGTAAGACCCCCCCCCCTCGAGTTGTGTTGGTGTTTACACCCGACGGCCTCCAGCCTGAAGGCCTGAGGTCCACCAGCCACTTCCTCCACCTGTAAATCTCCATCTCCCTCCGAGCATTATGGGTAAACATGAGGAAATGTTCAGTTCAGCAGCTTCATTTTATTTATGTCCAAGTTGTTGAAATGTCCTTGTTGATAAAAGCCACAGACGGGTCTTCACATAATAAATGACCCCTTAAAACCCTGTCGCCCCCCCGGTCGTATATAACTTCTGTTTGAATTCTCAACAGCTCATTTAGATTTTGCATCAATTCTCCCAGATGGTCACGAGTTTCCAGCCTGGAATCTTCACATGATTCATTTTCTAATTCTTGTGGGAAATCGACAAAACCCCCTTGCAGACGTTTTGGGAGCGTGTGGATCTTGTGATTCTGTAATTAGTGTCATTAGTTGGGGAATAAAAGAGAAATTCAACAGAGGGGAGGAATCCGTCAGTTGTTTGGAAACTTCAAATGATCAGAGGAGGCGAAGCTGTGACGGGAAATGAAATAATGAACCACAGGAGTCTCCTTCACGGTAGAGAGCTGCAGGTGTGGGAACTTGAAAAGAGACTTAAAAAGTTAAGGGAAAATAATAATAAAAGTGGAAACTACCTTTTGTCTTTGTGCCTTTTGTGACATCGCTTTTTTAAACGGATAAATTCAGGATGCTGCTGTTTCTGAACAAAGCGGCTCGGCAGCATTTTATCTCTTCACACACGGTCGTGTTTCCTCTGCTGCAAAACTTTCAACTTCTTCAAGAGGGAGACTCGACAAAGCACGGCTGCTTTCAAATGCAAAACAGCAAAAATAAAATAAAATAATAAGTGGAGGGAAGAGGAGAAGTATCGGAAGCGGCGATGAGTGATGGAGGAGCTAATTGTGTCCTGTGAGATAAAGACGTTCAGTCGCAGGGAAGAGAGAGAGAGAGAGAGAGAGAAGGAGAATCTCCCTCTCGGTTATCAGACTCCTTCTGAGACGGACTCGGAGTTTCTTCTCCGGGAGAGAAAAAAGAGAAACGCTTGTTAAAAGGAAATAAAAAAAGGTGTGAGGAGGCACAAAAGACGCTTATCCACCTTTCACTGAGCTGACAAAGGGAACAAATCTCAGCTGCAGCTAATTACCACCGAGGTGATGAAAGAAACCGAGAGAGACCGAAAGGAGAGAAAATCCCTTCTTTTTCTCACCTGAAAGGACGAGGAGAGGTCAACACTTCCCCCCCCGAACACAATCCTGTGGAAGGAGAGTGGGGGGGGGGGGGGGGGTTGATTTGATGGACGTGGAGGTGATTAGCGGACGCTCGTCTTCCGCAGAATGAAAAACTAAAAGTCTCCCAATCAAATGAAAGCGAAGTGCCCTCCGAGCTTTTCTCTGTCTCTCTCTTCCCCCACTCAGAAAAATCACTTGTTCATTTGAGCTGCTCCACAGAGATTTAACCTTGTGAGGATTTCTCTCTTTTCTTACTTTGAGATACTCGAGACAAATGAAGGCTGAAGACGAGCGGGAGGAAGTGGGAGCGGATCCAGGCAGGTCTGGCGTCTGGGATCGTTTCCAACTGATGTCTTCATGGCCTGATCTGTGTTCTTCTGTTTAATAGAGTGTGTGTGTGTGCGTGTGTGTGTGTGTGTGTGTGTGTGTGTGTGTGTGTGTGTGTGTATGTGTGGGTGTGTCTTCAGATGTATAAATTCAGCTCAGATGCACCTGAAAAACCATCAGAATCACAATTCCCATTTATTTCTTTGTTAAGACTCTTTTTGTTCCTCTGAGCCAAACATGTGTGTGTGTCTGTGTTTGTGCGTGTGTGTGTGTTGTGTGTTGTGGTTTGACTTGTCTATCAATGTGTCCGTTACACTTCAAAGTATAATCAGTACGAGTTAGCACTGTATGTTCTTTTTATTTATTTACAGCTCTTACAATCATTGATCAAATGTTCATTGAGAATGAAGCTGGTTTGATGATGTGAAATATCTTTAGCCTGTTCATCATTCACTTGATTAATAAGATATCAATTAAAATTAACTCTGATTTAATATTAAATATTAAAATAAGAAACACTAGAACTGAACCAGTCGCAGTTAAAGTAGAAAAACATTTGACATTAATCCTGCCACTGTGTGAACATAGGATAAAAGCCATGAGGACACTCGGAGAGCGAGTGTGTACACGAGTGTTGGAACGCCTCCGCAGGGAAGCTTCTTAAAGCAAAGTGTCAACTGCAGATGTTTGCATCGTGGCAGCAGCACTGAACCTGCAGGAGAACAGAGTACGCTGGCTGAACCTTCACCGTGGGCGCCACAGCGTGATCTCTGTGGCGGAGGCGTGTGTGTTTTCCCTTGTGATGCATGAATGAGAATGTGTGGTAAGCTTTCTAGTCTCTTGTGTTCCTGGGGTTGTTTGTGTGAGGGAACTCGTGCAGAGTGAACGGAGGAAGTTTTTCATGACGATGACATCTTAGTGTTTGTGGTGAAACCAGCTGTATTGTGGGGACTGAACAGATGAGACGCGGTTGTGTTGTTGTGAATCTGAGCGGTTCCTGCAAAACGGTAAAACCTACAAAGCCGAGGTGGCCACATCCTGTTAGACTTTATATTTTGTTTCACCACAGGAGGAAAACACCTGGAACCTTGGTTCGTCTCATCAAACCATTGTCGTGTCGTCTTTGTCTCCAACGACAGCGTGCGCTCTCGCTAACGCTCTTTTCTTCAGGTTGAGATCTCTTTTGTCTCCAATCTCCTCGTTTCCACTCATCGCTCCGTGTTCAGAAGTCTTTTCATTCCTATGGCAACATAAAAAACCTCTGATGTGCTGTAAAACTCAGATATTTTACTGTCTGCACTCTGTGACCCAAGTTAGAATTAAAAACTAACAAACCCGATATAATGATATTTGTGGTGTTTTTTGAGTTTGTGGTGAAGTTGGAGAATCTTCCTCTGAGGTTAAGAGACGACTAAAAGCTAAGACAAGGCAGATGAAGTGAAATAGAATAAAGTTAATGAAATATATACAAAACGATCCTCTCAGGAGCAATCAGGTTTATCAGGTTAGAACCGAAGCTGCACTTGCTTCTGTAAACTGTGGATTTTTAACCATCTGCAGTTTGGATGAGAATCCGTTCATCACGTTAGGAGCCTGTGTGACGGTGAACATGCCGAATATATTTACCACACTCACACATTTAAAACTAATCTCAGATGCTTGTTGCTCTAAGCAGGTGGCAGAACAATGGGTGTGAACCTGGAGCCGGGGGTTCAGCCGGGTTGTCATCACTCACACTGTGCAGGAGAGACTCTCCACGCTGGGAGCTGAGAGACCCACCTCTCCTGCACTCGTCCACTTCTAGAAACCCAGTCGGTCTGAAT
The DNA here is from genome assembly GCF_963576545.1 of Limanda limanda. NCBI lineage: Eukaryota > Metazoa > Chordata > Actinopteri > Pleuronectiformes > Pleuronectidae > Limanda > Limanda limanda. The sequence continues at coordinate 27,341,715 of NC_083645.1, read as the reverse complement.
GACTGTAAATAAACAGGAACCCTCTCCACGTTCCACTTCTCCTCTGCTCGAGAGTCGGGGGGGCCAATGTCATCGCTCGACCGGTAAATTATCTGTGAGCTCGGTGACTTTGAGGACTCGTGTGTTTCCTCTCAGACGGAGATCAGGAGGTCTCTCAAACTACCTGTTAGTCCAATGTCAGCACAGCTCACCGGCTCTGCTCTGTTTCCCCCCCGCTCGGTTTCGCTCTGTACGACCACTCTTTGACTTTCATGGAAAAATCTAACAACAAAAAGCTGATTTTCTTTTTGTGTGTCTGAATACATTTTTGTCAGTTGCTTTGCTGATATTTTGCTGCAGAAACATTGTCCAAAGCTTGTTGCATCAGTTTTGTAGATATAATTGTTCTTCTTATCTTTTGTTCACAAATCATCATATTTATTAGGGTTGAAGACTAGGGTTGCAAAATTCCGGGAATATTCAAAGTTGGAAACTTTCCATGGGAATTAACGGGAATATACGAGAATTAACGGGAATTAACGGGAATAAACGGGAATAAACGGGAATATACGGGAATTAACGGGAATAAACGGGAATAAACTGGAAATGTTGTGGGTAATTTATACTAACTGTATTTACCTTGTCATATACAGACATAAATATAAACATGTTGTTGTGTCATAGGCTGATTTGAGCCCTGAGGAAACTTTGGGCACTTGACTATATGCTTCTGCATCGTTGTGTCATTCTTAACATAGGTCTTTGCACAGTATTTGCAAATGTACACAGCCTTTCCTTCTACATTGGATGAGGTGAAATGTCTCCACACATGAGAGAGTGCACGTGGCATTGTTCTGTAGAATAAGATGAGAAAAAAGTTTGTAAAAAAACACTAATGCAATGCCAGAGATATAAATAGTTAGCCAAACAATTGGAATAGTCTGTAAACATATTTTACAATTGATGGATAAATGAATGGAAATAGGCTAGATGAACAGATGAACAATCCTCAATCAGCATGCTAATATATTTTCCCCAGTGATATAATGGAAACTTACCTGACTAGTCCTTCACTCTACAGCAGGCCTCAATAGCCCTGCTGTAGAGTGAAGCATGCTGGGAGTTATCTGTGCATGTGATGGAAGAATGACCAGTGGAGGGTTGAAACTCAACGTGCAGCGTGTGCTGCATTCCATACATCTTTAAAAGTAGAGTTTTGAATGATGTTTTTATTGCTCAGCGTTTAATTTGCGTATTTTTTTTTTTTTCAAAATTCCCAAAATTCCCGAGCTAAACTTCCCATGGAAAGTTTCCGGAAATTTACCGGAAACTTTCCACCCCTTTGCAACCCTATTGAAGACACAAAGGCAAAAAGTCACTCACTGCTCAAATCTCTGAAAAGGCTGAACCATCCTACACTTGATTGTCGAGTTCTTTAATATAGATATAGAAGAAAATGAGAGGTGATCATGAAACATGGTTAAACGCACAATTTATAACTTTTACTTTTTCTCTCAATCAAAACAAAAGCGTCAAAATGAAACTTCCTGTTACCTTGAATAAAACTGTGATTTCTCTTCTTGGAAACATTGGATCAGTAAATAGAACATGTCAACAAAAATATATATTATAATATAACATAGGTCTAGATGTTATTAGACAAGGTAAATATGTTTATATATGTATATTATATCTTTTAAATCCTGGTTCCGACCATCAATGTGTTCTTCCAGTGTTGTTCTCGGTTTTTCTCTCCATCCCTCGCTCAAGTTTGGAGGAAATCGATTCATCAGTTTTCGGATTACTCCGCAAATAAATATACAAACACGTGTGAAGACTTCACCTCTGTGGCCGAGGACATTATAATTATTATTATATTTGTGTGGTGTCCTCAATGGAAAGAATTCAATCTTCTCTGAGGTTGTGACGGAGCGGACGACTTCACTGCGAGAGCTTGGTGAGAAGTCAGAGGATCTCTGATCAAGTCTCCTTTCAGCTGAACCTGAACACAACGACACATAACGTTCCACCTTTTCACACACACAGACACACAAACACACACACACCTGCCTGCAGACACACACTCAAAGGTCACAGTCGACAACACGCACTTCAACGCCCTTCACAACCACACGGGCTGTTTTCTTCTCCTCGCTGCTGCAGGTGATGTCACGTGACTTGGCAACAACATCCAACACTTCCAGTTAATAACACACACACACACAATCACACACACAGCTATTGAAGTTCCATTTAGTCGTGTTCATTGATGTGCCAGATGAAGTGCGATCTCCGCTGAGAGTTCGGGCCCGAAACAGCCAATCAGCACATCGGCTGCTAATTTAATTAATAACTCCTCAGTCTAATTAGCACGGTGACGGGCTGGGAGGGAGAAAACAGCTGCAGTCACCTGAGCTTCACTATCCCCGGGAAGATGAAAACGACAAGTTGAGTCTCCGGGGGTGATGGCGAGGGATGTGCGGCGTGTGTGTGTGTGTGTGTGTGTGTGTGTGTGTGTGTGTGTGTGTGTGTGTGTGTTCGCAGGGTTGTGGAGGTGCTGATCAACTGTGAATCCTCCGGGTGGAACGAGTGTTTGCAGCAGCAGGAAATCCACCAGCACATTATTCACTGGCAGCGAGAACGTTCCTCTGGTGATGAAGAAGAAGAAGAAGAAAAAGAAGGAAAAAAGTGGGATTTACCGTCGGGATTTTACTGACAAGTCGTGGAGCAGAGGGGGCGGCGGCTTGTTGAAGCTCGCCGTCTGCTCCTGTAGGTAATTAGAAGTGATGGCGTTGTTCCTCTCACATCCAGAGGTGATAATATCATCAGGGTGCGGAGACGAAGACGTCAGCGCAGGGGGACACATGTCTGCAGCTGGGTCTGAGGTCAAAGGTCAGATTCGATGAGTTTGAACATCTGTAACAGCTGCAGATGTTCCAACACAAAACTTGCTTGAAGTTTCTAACAAGACACAGTGTCTCAATTCATGAGCCATTTCCCTCTGAAGCCTCATTTGTACTATATAAAAACACATCTTTCTTATTAAGTAAATAACATTTTCATATGGAGCGTTGTTGCTAGGCGACGGCCGGGACAAGCTGGTGATGCAATAGAAAGACCAGATCGTCTCATCTGGGTTCGGTTGACATGGTCCATGTCGTAGAAGGGGTTCTCCAAAGGAAGTGTCGGCTGAATTGAGACACAACCAGACACCGTAAATAAAAATGGACGACAAGTCAGCTTTTCCAAAAGTGAAGCCAAACTGCTTTATCGCCCCTGGTGGCTGGTTGCAGAACAGTTCCTAAACCCTGCTTCCTGCATGACCAACATGTCTAAATACATGTCGTTGTGTTTCGACGGAAGCTCGATCAAGTGGCTCCAGCCCCCAGACCAGTGCTGCACAGACTTAACTGCAGATGACATAATAATTTGAATCTGAGATATTTTGGTTTAATTTCTGGACCGTGGGAGGAGGTGGAGATGCTTCATCCATCTTTATTCAGTTTTTGTTTCTAGCATTATCAAAGTTAGTCCCTCTAAACTGATGCTGGCGAGGGACAAGATGTTGTGGCCGGAAGCCTCTGGTTTCAATTTCTCGACCAATCAGGTTTGAGCTGATTTGGTTGCCCAGAGTTAAACAGTGTGGAGAGAGAGAAGAGGTGGAACACGTTGACTGAAATGGAAACGGCTAACAGCTTTTTCAATGTATCTACGTTCATATGCAGATAGCTCATAATAGAGATCAACCAAAATGTCGTCTGGCTCCAAAACACCAACCATACGTGTCACAGTTTGTGTTTTCTGTGGAGAATTGTGCGACTTGAGTGATAAAAGAAATCAGTCGTGTTGTGAACAGTGAACTGAAGACGAGTCTTGGCTCAGATCCTCTGTCTACACCGAAAATAACGTTGCCTCCAGATGCTAAAAACTGAAATACTGGGCTTGTATCAAAGTAAAGATGAAGAAAAGACAACAAGACTGGTCCTGAATAGAGAGAAGAGGTGTTGTTGAAACCACCGAGTGTTTGCACCGCGGTGATGAAGCCTCACTGATGGCGGGCGGCGTCCGCCTGGCGTCCTGCTGAGCGAACAGATACATCAGAGCGAGGCAGGAGACGGTGCTGAGCGCTCGCCTCCTCCGTCAAGTTGCCCGTCGCTGCCCGAAGTGTAAAACACCCCCCCCCCCCGTGACTCGCTGGTATGGAGACGGCGATGAAAGCAGCGACGGCTCCTGCTTCAAAAGACAAGGCCTCCTCCTCCCTCTGCCTCTCCTCCACCTCCCGTTCTCCATCTCGCCATGTGCTGCTGGAGTGGGCGGAGCTGGAGGCGGAGCTGGAGCTGAACAGAGCCGGCGGCGGTGGAGCAGGAGACTGAAGGGGCTGATGGCGAGAATGATGATCATCACAGCTGAAGGCCGACGGACTGATGGACTGACATGAAGCTAACAATATCCGAACAGGAAGCTTACAAGATCCCAACAGGAAGCTGACAAGATCCCAACAGGAAGCTGACAAGATCCCAACAGGAAGCTGCCGAGATCCCAACAGGAAGCTCACAAGATCCTAACAGGAAGCTAACAGGTTCTTAACAGGAAGCTGACAAGATCCGAACAGGAAGCTGACAGGATCCTTACAGGAAGCTGACAAGATCCCAACAGGAAGCTGACGAGATCCTAACAGGAAGCTGACGAGATCCCAACAGGAAGCTGACGAGATCCTAACAGGAAGCTGACAAGATCTGAACAGGAAGCTGACGAGATCCCAACAGGAAGCAAACAAGATCCCAACAGGAAGCTGATGAGATCCTAACATGAAGCTAACAATATCCGAACGGGAAGCTAACAGGAGGCTAATAACATCCTAACAGGAAGCCAACAGGAAATTAATAAGATCCTAACAGGAAGCAAACAAGATCCTAACAGGAAGCAAACAAGATCCTAACAGGAAGCAAACAAGAGCCGAACAGGAAGCAAACAAGATCCTAACAGGAAGCAAACATGATCCTAACAGGAAGCTAATAAGAGCCGAACAGGAAGCTAAAGGGACGCTGGCTTCATGATTACACAACATCAGATCTAAGACGTGTTCTCTTCAGTGCAGCTCGTCTGGTTCAAAAGTCAAAAACGAGAAGTTGAAACCAAAACTGCTCACAAACTTTGAAATAACAAAATAACAAAAGTTTTACAACCAGTCAGGAAAACAACACACAAGAAAACACACACACACACACAAACACACACCCACACACACACACAGTAACAAGATACTTAATTTCACCTGACAACACACTGCTCACATTGTTCCTCAAAGATCCATTTCTCAGTTGGTTCTATAAAGACCACAGCTCAGTGATCAATGAAAGAAAAAAACTCGTTTGTATCAAAAACACAAAGCAAAAGAAAATGTGAGACTCAAAACTTCTGTTGAAGACTGAACCAGCTCTGTCTTCTCTGTGGTGAGACCAGTCTCCTCCAGCTGGAGACTCACTGCTCTCCACTTCATCCCACTCACCATATCCGAGCGAATATGTATGAATATGAACCTGGAGAGTTTCAGGACCGCACCTCGATAAAAGATCATTGATGGAATAAGAACATTACTCGTTTATGGATTCTTGTGTCTTCGTGAATACGGACAAATCTGGACCAGACTCATTCTGTCAATGTGTCGTCTGATGTCTGATGGATACAGGAGGTGTTTTTGACTCTGTCATTCAGTGTCCTTCCCCCCCGAGGACGATGATGATGATGATGATGATGATGATGATGATGATGATGATGATGATGACGCAGCTCCCCCTCATTTTGTAAATGGGTCGTTTCAGGCAAAACTCTATTAGCTTCATTTTGGACTGAGTCCCAGAAGAAGAAAGATTTCTCATCTATAATATGAAATGATCCCTGTTATTTTTCCTCTCTCACTGTGAGTGTGTGTGTTTGTGTGTGTGTGTGTGTGTGTGTGTGTGTGTGTGTGTGTGTGTGTGTGTGTGTCTGTGTGTGTGTGTGTGTGTGTCTGTGTGCACTCAGTGCCTCTCTGCTGTCAATAACCCTCCAGCGTGACAAACAAATCGCCTCCCGTGGAGAAACAGCGATGGATGTTTCTGGCCGGCCGCCGCCATCAGTTCTGCTCCGCCTCCTGAAACGGCGGCGCCCGGAAGCTCTGACCACGAGCAACACATCCTCCGTTCCGCTGTGTTCGACATGTCGTGCCCTTCCTGGCGGTGGCGCCTGTCAATCACATGCACAGGAAGTGGAAAATCACCCGCTGACACGCAGAGTGCTTCCTGAGCCTGGTAGGGAGGTTTCGTGGCGAGTGGCGAGTGGCGAGGGGCGAGGGCGTCCCGGTCCGCCGGCGGCCCGACTGCTGAGGCGGCAGGAAAAAAGGAGGCCAGCTGAGGAGGAACGCTGGAAGAACACGAGTGCGTCGCCATCGCCTGAATCCGCTGACCGAGCAGTTCAGGGCTTTGAAATTAACGTAGATAAAGTAGGCTGAGCACCCCCCCACCCCGACCCCCCCAGCCCCCCCCACGCACAAAGCTCTGTGTGCTAAATCACAGCGGGCCGGCGCGCTCATCATCAGACTGAATGGGTGCATCGACCTACATGTTAAAAATACAGAGGGAGCTGCAGCGGCGCCCCCTGCTGGCCGAGACCAGGTCGCCGTCCTCCAGCTGAACAAACAAATTAACAAGTTATTAAAAAACCACTGTCAGCTCTTTTTCTCTTTAACATCTCGGAGACACATTTTGCCTTTTAAATTCTATTCAAAATTCAAAACATTAAGACGTGAAGTTTTGTCGTTTTGGAGAAATGGAATTTACAGAAATCAGCATGAAACCAAATATGATGAATCGTCTGTTTTCCAGCTGCTTCTCCTGCAGAGTCACAAACAACATAACTCGCAAAATGATATTAAATCAAAACGGCTGTAATCTAGAAACAAGAAAATAACCTTTATTTAAATATTTCATTTGAGACGTGAGAGTTTTTACAGATATTTTTACTCAGTGATGAGGGATTTCTTTAGGATTCTCCATCTTCGCACCATTGTATCGGAATCCCTTGATTTATATATTTTTTCTGGTTCCTCCTTCGTCAGACTGAGGTTTCCAGTGGAGGTCAAAGGTCGTGAGATGACATATCAGGGTTGCCCCAGTTCGCCTCCCTCTCACCTGGTTTCAGGCGATTCGTCTTATAAATGTAGTTTTGCAGATTTTTCTGCTGAGCGGGCGGAACGTGACGCAGGAACACGGGAGCGCCCGGCGCCGCTGACGGGTATTAACGACGTCAGGTGAGGCAGGAGGCTCCGTGCATTATTGAACGTCTCACGCAGGTGAAGTCACAATCCTTCAGCTGCGTCAGGCGGGAAACACGGCAACACAAAGCAACACAAAGCTACACAAACACAAACACAAACAAAGCGGAGACGACAGATGGTGAAATAGGTCGAATTCTCCTCACAGCTTCAGAGACGTTTAATTCCTTCTCTTAGTTCTCAGCCTCTCTCCCGTGGGAGCTAATAAAAGCAGGAGTGGGGGGGGTCTGCACGGCTGTGGTGGAGGGGGGAGGGGCCCAGCAGGGGTAAACACGCCTTCAGGTGTGTGTGCACGTTGAGAGACACGGCGTGACCTTTCCAGCGCCGGCTGATCCACGTCACCAGCTGAGCGTTTGCCCTTTTCCCACCTGGATCTGAAACCCGGCTGGAAATAATGATCTCCTCCGTGCGTCGGACTCGCTCGCTGCTGCATCGACTCGCCGGCGTTCTGCTGAGCCGTTAGTGGAATGAAAGAGAGAATAATTCAGCCCTGTTATGCTGACTGTACATTTGCAGACATTTACACACACACACACACACACGCAGGTTTATCAACAATCTGCTGTAAGTCATGTTCCCTCTGCAGCTCGGGATCCTTCAGGTTCCTGCCTCATCCGTCCTGGAGAAGAATGACCAGCTGTTCCATTGCAAACACCAGCGGCTGCTTCTGCAAACATCTGTGACGCCGCTGCAACATCTGCACTTCTGTTCGCCACATAAACACGAGTATACAGTTCATGTTCATCACGTCTCACGGGAACTTACTGCTTGGACAGTTTGACGACTGTGATTCTGACTCGTCAGCACTTTCCGGAGCCAGCGGAGGAAACAGAGCATCACGCAGCTCTTTACAGCAGACGACTACTTATTCATCTGTAGTTTTATTAATCTACACTTCAACTGAACCTCATGAGTATTTTCTACTCAGGTCTTTGTATGATTGTGCTTACAGCCACTTACCGCTGAGAGAAATGTTCACGTCATCTTCTGTTTGTTTCGCTGCTTTCAGATCTGAACCACAGTCTTTATTTTTTTTTCGAAGCGGCTGCAGATGGGAACGAAAATGTCTGAGTCAGTTGTTATGGACGGAAAGGACTCCTTAAATCCTTGTTGAGCTTTTATGTTTCTCCTCCACACCAGCAGGTCGTAACATATGTAGAAGTGCAGTTTGAAACGGGGACATCTGCAGAGCAAGTGCTTGAAGGTCAGTTCTGTAAATGTTCTCACAAACAGATAATCACTAAATGGCCAATAACATGATCATAACAAATGACAAAAGACTCTGAGGCTTCAATGAAAAGCCTTCACTCACCTGAAAATACACAAACACACAATATCAAGGACTTAAAAACCTTTTAGACCTGACAAGAAAACACAAATGTGGCTAAAAGATGCTTAATAACACAAAATGTTCAGGGAAAATAACAAATATTGAAGAATCTCTTACTTTTCTTCCCTGATTTTCCTTTACAGTGATTTTGCAGTTTGTCGAATGTCACACAAAACTGCCCACTAACTAATTGTGTATCAGGACCATTCTCCTCCGCTGATGCGTGCGGCACCAGGTGGCTCCAATCGGCCAAATCCACCAAATGCACCATGGGAGAGTTCATCTGCACAAGGTCGCCATGGAAGCCGTCTCGGACGACACGTTTCTGTGTTTGTGACCCGGTGCTCGATAGCATGAAAGGAATAAAATCAGCATCAGCAGCCGCTTCAAACAAAGAAAGGTTTATTCTGCAAACCACCCAACTGCAACAACACACACACACACACACACACACAGCGTGGTCCCCGGAGAGGTGTGTGTTTGCATGTTAGCGTGTGTGTGTGTACGCTTGGACACAATTAAAACGTCCTCTTGGCGCCCGGTGCCAATGCATCACCCTGATGACAGTGGACAGGCTGTTTGCTTTGCCGCCGCTGATATCGAGCTTAATGATGTTGTCCTTCATTGCCGTTGCCGCGGCTGACCTGCCCATCACTGATGCGTGTCAGCTGGGTTTCAATTGGGATGTGTGTGTGTGTGTGTCTGTGTGTGTGTGTGTGTGTGTGTGTGTGTGTGTGTGTGTGTGTGTGTGTGCGTGCAGTCAGATTGGACCTCTGCTCGGATGCCGAGGCGTGAAGATGCCAGCAGGGATTTCCGTAATGGAGCAGCCAGGAACAGATCATGGTGTGTTTGACGAGCAGAGCAGCAGGAGGTGATGATGCAGGACAACACGGCCAATAAAAACCCTTCGAGTCGCCAGCATCAGAGAAACACAGATTTAGCTTAGCTGGCGTATTAATCTCTTTTATGTGATACGTCTACTGTAAGTCAAAGAGTCACTAGAAGAGGCTTTTATTCTTTTTTCTTTTTCTAAATTAAGATGAATGACACAGAGAAGGAAGACATGCAGAATAATGTTGGGTCAGAATCGAACTCACAGGCTCTGATGTCATCTGGAGTCAGAGTCCTATGGAGGTCCCGCCCACAAGTCAGTGTCAGCTGTCAATCACAAGGTATAATAACTTATTAGAACCAAACTGATCAGAAACATGAACAAACATCAGTGAGATAAGAACCTGAAACGATAGAAACCATCTTTGGAAAACAATTATTTAACATGTGTGTTGATTTTGTGGCCTTGTCACTTACATGGAGGAGGCAGGGTATTTGAACTATATTGCAACCTGCCACCAGGGGGCAGAACAGACACTTTAAGGAGCTGTCATGTCATTTGTTGATTAAAAATCTGCTTAAACATCCTGATAGAAATAATGAATAAAACTAAAATAAACGATAATCGGCTAAAAAGACGATTGTGGAACAAGCAGAGAAACAAATAGTGATTAAAAAACACAGATAAAATGAAGCAGAACTCGACTCAGACAAGCGAGTCGAATATTTCCACATTTTGTTTGTTTTAACGGATCATTTCTGTTGTTTCCCCCCCGACGTTGTTCTCATCTGCATATCAGAGCGGAACCGCAGCCGACCTCCGTCCTGACAACGATCCGTTATTACACCGAATAAAACAAGAGCGCGGCATAAACATAAGCATAATACCAGCAGTGTTTGTGAAGATTGCACGGCTGCATGTAGAATTTGTGGTATTATTTCCCCCCCGGCCTTCTTCAAAAACAAAGGGATAAATATGTCCATTTTCACAACTTTAGTCTCATTTCATGCTGTTCTCTTGCTTTTCATTTCACGCTCCGCTTCTGCCTATTTATAGATGAGACGGAGGAGGGAGGCAGGAAGCCATTACTGACGGGAACTAACCTGAGTGTGTGTGTCTGTGTGTGTGTGTGTGTGTTTGCTGATGTAGATTTAAGCGTCTACTTTGTGTTTTGCAGGTTCTGTCTTTTACAAATCTAGTCCTGATGATATGATGAGTTTTATCTCAGCTGCAGAGACGCTTTTGGTTCAGTTGTTGTTTAACTGGAAACTGTTAGAAAAGCTGAGATCGGAAAATTCACCTCCCAGAAACTGTCGGATGTAAAAACCGACGTCACAGCGCGATTTGATTCTGAATGTTTACGTGTGTCTGGATATTGGAGTCGAGGATAAACAGCAGCTCAACATGGAAACTCATGACGACTCCACCTTCACCTCCGTCTGCGGATGGTGCCGTTGAGCTCTCTGATTGGACGGGAGAGAAGGATGAGTCACTCAACAGTAGAAAGTGTTTTATGAAGAATAATATATTAGTTATTTAATGATACGTGAACTGGAACAATCTGCAGCGTTGTTGCCATGACTAACTTTTTGGGGTAAATAGAAGATTCTAATTTCCCAGCAGAGAAATTGTTCGTTTGATTCAGTATTTTAACTGCAACATGCTAATGGTCATATGGGGCTTTAGCAGAGTGTGCATGTTATATTTAATGTGAGCATGTATAAAGAGGTATCAGGCGATTTTAAAACCCACCCACACGCCATTCCGCCCGTGGGCAGCAGTGGGCGCTAGACTCTGCGTACACAGGGTTAAAAGCAGCTTCCACACACCGACCCTGCAGCTCCGAGACTCCGAGGCTCCGACCTCCAGCTGCAGTTATCACATCACCCCCCCCCCACCCCCCCCGCCACAGCCGCTGCAGGTCACTGATGGGTATCGGCAGAATTTAAAAGCCAGAGCCGGGACCTGAGGAATAAGCGTAACCTTGGAGACGGCTGCAGCCTCGTTTCTCTGATATCTGACGTCCACTTTGACTCCAGGAGCTTCTGTTGCAGCCTAAATTCAATCTGACTAATAGCAGTGGGTGGGAGGGTGGGTGGGTGAGGGGGGGGGGAGTTATTTCTCTCGCTCGCTTCCTCTCTGCACGGTTTGAAAACTTCCTATTACACTTACAAACATCGAGAGCACATGCATAATTTAACCTCCCGCCCACATGCAAAACGCTGCAATCGACTTCATTATTTATTTTAACAGCATCTCAATAATTTATGCGGGTGTGTGTGTGAGCGCCATCAGAACAGACTGCTGCTCACTTAATTACCAGGGCTGCCAGCTCACTGAAGTTCTCTGGTATTAAACAGAGTATTAGCTAGGATTAGACACACACACACACACACACAGACACACACACATTATTTATTGCTTTCTAATGAGGAAGGAGTTCGCCCAGCGACCACGCACACACACACTCCTCTGTGGTTATTTAAAAGCGAGAGAAGCGGCGTCTGGCGTCCCCGGTCGGGATTGGACGGGATGACCGGCGCACGCGCTCAGATCGATACTGGATTAAGCTGTTATGTCCACTTAGAGCTGGTATAATAGGAATAATGGATTCCAGTGGGGGGGTGCGCCCTGATTTGCTCCGATTCAGCGGTGATTTATTGCCGCTGCTACTTTAAACGGGCCGCTTAAAAAATGAGACTTTTCATAATAAATACTTTCCAGAGTGCCGCAGATCAATTGTGCTGCAGAGAAGGATGAAGACGGATGGTTCTCCTGTGTGTGGCTGACTCGTCGCCGCAGACTTATGTACTTTAGCCTCTCGGCTGCCTGGAAGAGAAGCTCCGTGCGGGAGAAGATGGATTAAGTGGCTTTTTATTTGGAGTGTTACTTAGAGAGAAGTAGAAATAGGCCGGTGCACCGGTTTGACTTTGGTTGTCTGACGCAGTCGAGACGGATGACTCGCCTGCGGAGGCAGATTCATGTGACCTCAGAGGAAGAGAAAGGAAATTTAATATATATATCAGGCTTCAAAAGGAATAAAGAGGTGGCGAAGCTGTCTCGTATAGACACAGGTTTCCTGCTAACGTCACGAGGAAATGTTCATTTATGTATTTTTGCAAGTTTCCAAATATGTCGACACTGAATCAGATCTTCAAGATGGAGACTGACTGACGCTGAGCATGAGAAGAACTGAAATCTGGACATTGAGCTGATATTGTTTCAACTGTGTAAAACAAAAAATGTAAAAACTACATAATCAAAAAAGACTAGAGCTGTTCAGCTTGTCCCGCCCCCACAGCCGTCGCCTAGCAACATAGCTACGGACGAGAACATCTGTACCTTTTGCTTTTCGGTTGAGCACTTAGAATTTAAAAATAGATTATTACGACATTTCTGACTTGCTAGCTGCCTCCATTACCTCTATGAAAAATTATGGGATATGTTGGGCCGGTGAGGATCCACTGGGTGGAGCCTCCGCTGCTCGAGGATGGAAGGAAACATTTGGAGGAGTCTTGGAATCGAGACAAAGCTTCAGTGATATTTAATATTTCAGTTAATTATACGACCTTGTGAAGAATCTCTTGTTCGGCCCCCGACCTGTGACACAGCTTCTGAGTCGACCACAGTAGAACAACAACGAGTGAAATGCTCTGACACACACAGAAGTGACCTAATACCACATATTTACATTTATGTGAATATATAAAATCCTAATTGGATCAAATCGTAATTGTTTCACTTAAAAGCAGGAAATCACAAACTCAATGAGCTCACATCCACGTCTACATGTGTTTATTTCCCCAGCTCAGTGTCAGCCTCTCTCCATCATGAAGAGCTAACCCCCCCCAGGCTGTCATCATCGCCTCATGAATAATCCTATTAAATGAATAAACGGAGAAGAAAAAAAAAAAAGAGAATAAAAGATGACTGCAGCCTCCCATAACGGTTTCGCCAAAATCTGGTTTTGAGACATGAAACCTCAGTGTTTATCCAAGCGGACGCTGTCGTGGGCGCGCTGATGCGGCAGATTTAATTTATGGCGAGTTATTAGACGTTATCCAGCCGGGGATCCCGACGCTGAATAGGAAATAACAGCTGTCCCTTCTCCTCGGTGCGGAGCAGATTCACACCGAGCCGGACTGTGGCGTCTGCTCTGATAAGATTCTCTCTGACTCTTTTTTATTTCTCCATATTTCTTCCGTCCCCCCCCCTCGTGCACCGACACCACATTATCATTTGAACACATTATATTTTCCCTAATTTGGTTCCTTTTGTCGCTCCGGGCGCAGATGATGACATGTTCAGGTGGGAGGGATTTGGATGTTGCAGCACGCCGGCCGGGGCCTTCTCAGATTGAAGGAGGCATCGCTCTCCCGGAGCGAATTTATCTCTGAATATTGAATGAACCTTCACAAGTGCAGACGGGGGGTTTCTCTCTTTTTTTTATTATTATTCTTGAGACAGAAAATTCACGGTAACAAAAGATTCCCGCCGCAGAAACGAGACGGCGCGGCGCACAGACAGAATTATATTGATAACTCGGAGAATAAAGCAATTTCTTTTTTATCATAGTTTCATATTGCGCCCTGTGCAATGGCCCGCGAGGTAAATTTACTCTTGAAGCACTTCTCTGCAATATATAGTTCTCCCCCCCGCCCGGTGCGCTGCCATATTTGCTCTCTAAAACCAGTGCTAATGTATCAATTGCTCTGATCTGGCTCTGGTGGAGTGTGAACAAACAAATTGGATTGTGCCCCCGTCCCCCAAATAGCTTTCCCCCCCCCCCCTTATCCACCCCCGCCTGGCCTGCAGACGCTGTTCACTACATATTTCCATGGAACATCTCAATCCAGGCAACACACACACACACACACACACACAAACACACACACTGGAAAGACCTTTAAAACCATTTCCCAAGGTCAGAACAAATGGACAGACTGTAGTGGCGTATAATGATAAAAGCTCTCAGAGCGGCTGCTGCTGTAAAGTGCCTTTTCCAAAAAAGACAAAATGGCCTCTCCAGTGTGCGGGTGCCGTGCGTGTCACTCCCACAGGCGGCAGGTAGGAGGCGCCGCGCCGACCCGCCTCCACGTCTTCATCTGGATACAATGAGGCGTCGGGTCACAGGAGCGAACTGGGACAAAAGGCAAGAGCGCTGTGGTTTGGAGTGTTTATTCATCCTCCGCTGATGAAAACCACTGTTCAGGATCACACACACACACACACACACACTCGCAGAGAGGTGAGGATCCTCTCCTCAGCCGAACAAAAGCCCCATTGAGCGGTTTCCCTCCTGAGCAGATGCTGACGGACGGTGATTCAGCCGCTGCTTCTCGTCTCCCACTTGTTTTCTTAACCTTCCACTGAGTGGGAATGAATCTGTGCATCAGTTGTGTTGTGTGTGATTTATGTATTTTCTCTCTCTCTCCTCTCTCTGCAGATCTATAATCTCACCGGCGACCCCTCCACACACGCGTCCCACCGCTCCGACGGAGTAATGTGGAATAATGTGTAAGAGAAATGAAACGGGTGGAGCTGTCGGTTCAGAGAACGTCTGCGTCGACCCGCTCGTCTGATTCTTTATTTACTGCGTCTGGAGAAAGTCGCCTCATGTCGCACGTTGTTTTTCTCAGGATGATTTATTCGGCTCAGAAATGGCATCGTTGCTCATGTCAGCTGTGCTCTGCATAAACAAGCACGGCGTTTTTTTCAAAGGAACAAAAAACTGCTATAAGCTAATTGTGACTTGAAATAGTTTGTGAGCAGAACTCTGCATCATTTAGGACATACTTTAATGAAAAAATGGCTTTTACATTAATTACACTCACAGAATTGCTTGGGTTTTTCTTTTTGACCGTATGTTTCATTATAATGTAAATATTCGTATAAGATTGATAGAGGACTCTGTCATTGTTCCAGATATATATAAATTAAAACCTTCTAATAATAATATTTTAGTAAAGCTAATTTATGTGGATTTATTTACAACCCAGATTTTATTAAATCGGGGTTGTAGGTGAATGAAGGTTGGAGGTGAATGTGGTCGGGCTTCGGGCTTCGGGCTTCGGGCTTCGGGCTTCGGGCTTCGGGCTTCGGGCTCTGGGCTCCAGGTTTCGGGTTTCGGGTTCCGGGCTTCAGGCTCCGGGCTCCGGGCTCCGGGCTCCAGGTTTCGGGTTCCGGGTTCCGGGTTTCGGGTTCCGGGCTTCATGCTTCAGGCTTCTGGCTCCGGGCTCCTGGCACCTGGCTCCTGGCTTCGGGCTATGGGTTTCAGGCTCAGGGTTCCGGGCTTCGATTCCGGGTTTCGGGCTTCGGGCTCCGGGTTTCGGGTTCCGGGCTTCATGCTTCATGCTTCAGGCTTCGGGTTTCGGGCTCACGGCTCTGGGCTTCGGCCTTCAGTCTTCGGGCTCCGAGCTTCGGGCTTCGATTCCGGGTTTCGGGTTTCGGGTTTCGGGTTTCGGGTTTCGGGTTTCGGGTTTCGGGCTTCGGGCTCCGGGCTCCTGGCTCCTGGCTTCGGGCTTCGATTCCGGGTTTCGGCCTTCGGGTTTCGGGTTTCGGGTTTCAGGCTCCGGGCTCCGGGCTTCGATTCCGGGTTTCGGACTCTTGGCTCCGGGCTCCTGGCTCCTGGCTCCTGGCTCCTGGCTCCTGGCTCCTGGCTCCTGGCTCCTGGCTCCTGGCTCCTGGCTCCTGGCTCCTGGCTCCTGGCTCCTGGCTCCTGGCTCCTGGCTCCTGGCTCCTGGCTCCTGGCTCCTGGCTCCTGGCTCCTGGCTCCTGGCTCCTGGCTTCGGGTTCCGGGTCCCGGGCTTCTGGCCCCTGGTTCCGGGCTCCGCTGGCGGCTGCTGAACCAGATGAAGTCGGGACGAGCTGTTGACAAGTGAACACGTCTGAGTTCATCTCCTGCGGAGCCGAGGCGGCGGCTGCACAGAACCATTACCTGCCACAACACATCTATCACACCGGGACCCGGCAAACGGTAAGCACCATATAATGACTTCCATTGATCCGTTCACTTACTCCTGCACCCCCCCCCCCACCTCCTCCTCAAACAGCTCACACACCTCTCCTCCTCCTCCATTTGGCTCCGCCCTGGCTCCATCCATCGCCGTGAAGAAGAAGCCGTCAGAGAGGCCGCCATGCCGCCAGCCAGGCGAGCCGCCGTGTCACAGCCTTAATCTAATTGTGGACACGTAAGGATTCACATTAAGACGCTCAATGAGGCGCGGCCTAACAATTCTCTTCACAAGCTTCCTGTATCATAAGTTACAGGAAAAGCCGGCTCCTCTGATTAAAGTCATTCATCATCCGGGCCGTTATTAAAAGGCGTCCTGTGACATGGCGAGTTATCTGGCATCTCCGTGTGGCAGCCGGCACGGTTCACAGCTGCCAGAGCGGGGGGGAAACACTCACACTTACCCAGTACACAAGGTTATACGTATTTATATTTATGTTACTTTCTACCTCTGCTGAACCTCAGACTGAAATATTGCTCGTCCTCTCCTAAGAGCTTTTAGTCGGGTAAAAAACAAATATCCTGCCTCACAAAGATCTTTTTAAACTCGTCGATAAACAAACTCTGCATTTGTCAAACTAACCTTTTTGTTCAGGTCAGAGCAACTTGCTTTTTAATTTCAATAAAAGGAAACTCTTTGTTGGTTTTCTGTGAAAAACATTTAACAACACTTTCTGAGAAAACCAGGTCACTTTGTCCTGAGAGGTTTTGTTTGTCTCTTCACCTCCAGCAGGTCAACACACACACACACACACACACACACACACACACACACACACACACACAGACACACACACGCACACACACACACACACACACACACAGCAGTGACGTCTCTATTCTTTCTGAACAGTTCCTGTAACCTGGTGTTTAGCTTCTGTCTGATTCACATTAATACACAAAGCAGAACCTCCATCGGAAAACTGCTAATTTTAAAGGTTGGATTCAGAATTTCTTTTAACCTCATTTGTTTAAATCCTCTTCACGTCTTATAGATTAAATCTATAAAACAAGAAAGTTGACTGTGGTTGTTAAATCATTTAAATCTCCACTTCCTCCAGCCCATTGTGATCGTTGAGTTGAACCAATCAGGATTCAGCCTGTTTTTATATCATCAAATAATTAAATATAATATATTATTATTATTATTATTATTATTATTATTATCAGAGACTTGAACTCGTGAACGTCTGTGTGATAAGAACGATCTTTAATCACAAAAAACCTATTTGCTTGACGTCCACTTTGATTATGTTTTGTTGTTCAAACATTTAAAACGTTAATAAAATGTGATTCTTCTGGGTCAGATTTCTTTGTGTCATCATGACCTGGATCATCTGAAGCTGTGACTTTATTTAAAATATGAACCCTCCTGGTCCCCCCCCCCCACTCTGTGGTCGCAGCGTTTCCTCCGTGTTGCTCATGAATATGTTTCACAGTCGAGGACCAGACGTGCGACTGCACAGTTTCAAATGTCGCTCCATTAAATGTGGATTTGTGGTCATGAAATGTTTGGTAATATTCATCAGATGAGATGATGAAGACGCTGCCGATCCTCCGGCTTGTTTACCAATCTGTCCAAAATGTTTTTCCATAAACTGCCGCCTTGATTTTCTGGACGAAGGAGAATCTGAGGCCGAGCGCCGCGGTTTCATCTTCCAACCGAGACGCCATTTCATCTGGTGTCATTTCTCCTGCGTGTCTCGCCAAATAAGAGCAATTACTGTGCAAACCCAAACACGCTGGGATACGGACGTCCAGTCACTTCCCTGGCAGATCGACGCTCGCCAGGCGGACGCCACCGCGCTCCAAGTTAGAATCTGAGATTGGAGGAGGAGTGAGAAGTGCTCTGCCAGCCGACAGACGGACGGACACAGCCGGGATGTGGACGAGCTGTCAGCCTCTCGGTGCTTCTTCATACGAGGAGACGCTTAATTTGACCCAGGAGACGGCGGAGAAATTGATTTTAACTCTGTTAAATTAAGTCTACTGAGGTACTCGGGGGCAGCGGTCTCATGGGCCCATTCTATCTGGATGTGGAGGTGATGAGGAGCCGCGTTGCCCACGGCAACTTTGTCAAGCGTCTCCTGACATCTTGTACTCGCTCACTTTCTTACTGTCTAATTGCACACACACACACACACACACAGACACACACACACACACACACACACACACACACACACACACACACACAGACACACACACACACACACACACACACACGGGCTGCAGCCTCTCTATGAAGAGCAGAAAGTGTCCAACCCTTTAAAAAATCATTGCTGAGCCTCAGCGGACGAGACATCAGTCATCTGGGAGCCGTGATGGAAGCTGAAGTTATTACAACAGAACAGTGGGAAGAAAGTTACAGTTCTGGATCCGTCACAGTGAGAGAAGTTATTATGAAAAGAGGTTTTATTTCAGTAATCAGGTGAAAAACTTAGATTTCAGGGTAGAGAAGGAGAAGGAGGAGGAGGCAAAGGAGGGAGGATGAAGAGGAGGATGAAGAATTGGATGAAGAAGAGGAGCGTCCACTCCCTGTGGAGAAGAGGCCCCGGCTCCAAAAATCCACTGACCGGGCTCGACAGCACGATCCACACATATGCTCGACTAATAGAGCGAATCAGCGGCGAGCGAGGAGGCAGAGCGGCGCCAAAACGACCACATGTGACAGAAGGAGGCTCCACGAGGTCGAGAGCACCAGGAAGTCCGAGCATCAAGCGGCGTCACTTAGCGCCGTGCTAAATTGTGTTTTTAAGCCGGAGATGAGAAAGCGTGTTTGTTTTGAACGTGTGAAATAGTTTGTGTTGCGACCTCGAGCGAGAACAGCTGCGATGAGTCAGGACGTGTTTGTCTGGAACACGCTGGAATCAGACGTGTTCACGGCAGACACAACAACAGCAACACCTGTCCACCCACATTTACTTTGGGTTTTATCTGACCTTTTCTTTTTTGGCACGATGGTCTCATGAAATCAGGGTCACGGGAAACTAACAGCAGCAGATTCCTGATCCGGGAAACCGGGTCAGAGACGAGAAGCAGGAAACGGACGAGAAATTGTCAGAGAGTTTGTGAATTCACTAGAGTAAATGATTTTAGCATGTGTTTAAATAGATTGACAGGCTTGATATTTATGATGCTTATTTTCGTGACTCTCAGACATTCTCAGAGAGTCCTCCAGATATTTATTCAAGTAGGTCTTTCCCTCTTTGGAAGGACCTTCGACCTAGGGAATAACCTCTGACCAGCAAATGGATGGAGGTGAAGGGATGATCCTTGACCATTGTATTTTCATCTTCGTGTACAAAACACGTCCTTATTAGGAGGCCTTATAGTTCAGGCAAAGAAGCGTTTTACGACCGACTAATTGTAAAAGAATTGTTTTCAGCATAGATCATTTCTATGAGGTGTCCAGAAAAACATACTAAAAGTCCTAAGAAATCCTAGTTGAGGAAATATGTTTAATTCTCACCAATGTGCCAATAAGGCAACAATACACCCCAAAAAGACTATTTTTTTCCTTTACTCCAATCAAAATAAAACTTTACACAATGAAAGTAACCATGAAACGTAACATTTTTTGTATTACAAGTTTCTTTTGAAATGAATTTGACAAGCACATGAGCTCCACACTTATTGAATATGTCCTAATTTGCATAGGCAAACACCATTCATATGTATTACAAATACATACATAAATTCATTTTCAAAGAAACTTGTAATACAAAAAATGTTACGTTTCATGGCTACTTTCATTGAGTAAAGTTTCATTTTGATTGGAGTAAAGGAAAAAAATAGTCTTTTTGGGGTGTATTGTTGCCTTATTGGCACATTGATGAGAATTAAACATATTTCCTCAACTAGGATTTCTGAGGACTTTTAGTATGTTGTTCTGGACACCTCATAGAAATGATCTATGCTGAAAAAAATTCTTTTACAGTTACTTCTATTTTTGGCTCCAAAATGGGCTACTTTGCCTGGACTATTAGGTGAGATGACATGTTACCCGAAGTCGTGGGTGGAACTAACCTCTCTATATAATGTGTGTGAGACCACGGCTGGCGAGACTTCACCATTTGGTCCTGGGTGATTTCTCCGAGTTCTAGAGCTCGTCTTGACCTGTACAACTTTGTGTAATAAACATTGTTATACTTGTAAGTACTGGGTCCGCGTTCCTTCACCATCAACTTCTACAACAACACAGCAGCCTCTCGGCTACCCAGAATACACTTCAGAATAAAGTTATCTGCTGATTTCAGCTTCCTTCAGCTCGACAGGAGCCGTTAAGCGTCTCACAGCTTCTGGGTTCAGTTTTCTGGCTCAGTTTCCGTCCGACTCCGACTCGCTGGGATCAGGACGACGCTCTGTGCGGCTCGATGTGTAAACAGGAAACACAATCTCCATACGAGCCATGAGGGGGGGGGGACGTCAAGATTGTGTTCACAGCTTCGACTCGACACGAGTAATTCCAGTGTGTTCAGGAGCCAGTCGCCAGAGTCGAGACCAAATCTCAACCTTGAGTCTCTGTCCACGCTGATGTGGCTGCTTCTTCAGAATGGATTTTTTCCTCTAAGTTTTGACCTCTCGTTTGTAATATTTAATATTTTAATTAAACGAAAAATGTGTGAATTGTTATTTCCCAAACATGTGCGACATCTTCTGCACTTAACCGAGCAACAGTTTCCTCCAGCCTCTAACCTTTGAGTTAAGTTCTTCAGTTTGAGTTAATGACCTTCGGGTGCGTTGCTACTTCAGAGAGAATCGCTCTCTAATCTTTATATATATTTAGAATTACAAGAACAAAGTAAAATAAAAAAGTTGTCTAAAATAAGCCTTTTAGAGGAACTTGCATGTATCGTGTGTTTTAATAACAACTTCAGCTTTGACTGACTCGCGTTCAAGTTCGACCCGTGAAGAGAAGTCGTTCGTCCTCAAAGCTGAAAGAATGAGAAGGGTCTTTAATTCCTTTAAATCTCTTTACTCATGAGGATAAATAGTTTTTGCCTAAAATCTGTTAAACCAAGAATCCCAAAAGAAGTGAAATAAATGTATAAAATAGGAGCTAAATGTGTAATAATAAGTTAATTGTGTTGGCAGAAGTTTTGTCCATCGAAAAATTAGTTTCACGTCATCACATTTATCGCCAAGCGCCATAGCAACTGCAGCGACTTCCCCAGCAGTAAAATGAAAAGATCTTTGACCCATGGCTCTAGAGAACAGGTCCAGAGGTCAAAGGTTGCAGCCTAGTGTCGTTCCAAATCCAACATATGAAACACACGAAATATGTGTTAAGAAACACAGTTTTATTAAATCCCTGTCGAGAGTCATCACAAACTCTTGTGACAAAGTTGTGACCTCTCTAAATTCAGAAATAAGAAGAGTTTGTCTTGGTTTAAAATCAACCTTCCCTTTTAAAAACAGTATTAATGTTGAATCAACGTTTGAAGCTGCACGATGTGTCGTCTCCTCGGAGAAGAAGAGGAAGGCGTCGCCGCTGTGATTATTTCTCCGGCTGAGGAAAGGGCACAACACTCTGCAGAAGCTCCAGATGACTTTAAAATGTCATTTTCTAGTTCACTGCCCTGTAACTCTGCTGCTGCTTTAAAGAAAAACAAATAGCAGCATTTAAATCACAGCCGCTCAGAAACACTCACACCCGCAGAATGTCACCGGAGCTCTGAGGAAACTTCAGATATCCACAGTCGCAGCTTCATGAGAAATGATTTTATAAAATATTCAAACTAAGGGACCAGGTTTACGTACTGATTTTACTTTTGATCATTCAGATTAATTAAATAAAAGAATGAAGCTCTGACTGTGAATCCGTTGAGACTCGGTAATCCCAGAAAATACAATTATCATTATAATAAAGAGGAACAAGTTATTCTCAGGTGATGAAATAACAATCTATCAACAGTCAGGTCCCACAGACAGTTTTTAGCTTTTTCCAGTAATTCAGGTTTGAATTCTCATCTGAGTTGTGTCATTTTGTGTTTTTCTGTCGTTGTCGTAAACATGTGTGGGAGTAGAGGTGTAAAGTTTTGTCACTTGAAAAGTAGAAATACCTCCGGTTGTGTTCTAACATGTTAGTGCGAAATAAAACCTCAACCAGGATCACACAGTCGTTTCCGTTTTTCAATAATTATCTTTTGGTATTTTGCACATTATTGTGTTTGTCTTATTGTTAATATAGATTCATATCAGCGATGAATGAGAAGTATTGAATGTTATCCTAACTTCAGGCAGGTTGATATTCACTGTGGGAGGATTCCTGGCTCCTGCTGTTGTTTCGGTCCCGGTGAAGCTGGAGATGAACCAGCAGCTGAACGTACTCGTGTGTCCTCGGTGGTTCTGCTCCTGGAAACAACGTGAGAAGAGAAACTCACTGATGGTGAGTTAGAAAAGTTGAGAGCTTCTAAAACCTGAGATACGTCTCTATGTTGAGTCGGGGGGGTTTCTTCCTCCTCACAGCAGCAGCAGCGGTGGAGTCACACCTGTTCCAACGTCTCTCCAGAATCTCTGCTAATTGTTCAGCGACTTCTTACACCTACACAGAGTATTTATATCCAAACCTGCACACGTGAGGTTGAGCTGTGCGTAGCAGAGGACCCCCGGGACCCCGAGGACGTCAGGCCTCAGGTGGGCCGAGCCGCTGCCCCCCCGCTCCGTGTCCCAGCTGCCACTCACCTCCTCTCACTCGGAGGCTGGGAGCCCGGCCCTGCTGTGACTGATGGAAGTTCAGCGAGATGGTGAAATCTGTGAGGAGACGTTTCACCGATCAGGCAGAACGTGTCGAGCTGAACCGCAGAGAAGGGATTCGTGTTGTGCTGGAAATCCTCCCCACCCCCCCGCTTTAGGGTGAACGGATGTTAACGTGACGGAGGGAAGCCGAACCTCAGATCACCTGACCTCATCGAGTCTGAGACTAACATCGTCCTCAGGTCCAGTTCCTGCAGAGGACACAAGAGTTTGGATCCAGTCACACGATGTAAAATCCTTCATCGTCCAATCGAAATCTGTCGTTCACTTTCACAAGAGACAATAAATCCTTTAATTTCCATCGTGTTCAGGAGTCGAGACCGAATCTCAATCTTGTGTCGTGTGAAAAATCTAGAAATTAGTACATAAAGCATTAAGTACTCAAAAGGCACTTCTGGCAAGAATGAGTGTTATAATATGGGAAATACATTTAAGTGTGTATTTACAGACGTCAGTATTCCTGATTGAAAATCAACAAATACTATATATTATATCACCTCAATATTAACAGCTATGTACCACTTTCATTCTCATATTCATACAGACTACATTGGTCTTCAAATTTATAACAGGCTATCTACATTTAATTTTAAAATACAATATAATAAAGGTAGAGGGGAAAGCAGCATTGAAGTCAGCAGGCGTTCTTTTTTATTCCCTTCAGAGATGTAGGTCTTGAGCTGATGTTTGATGGAGCCACAGCAGAAGTTTTGACCTCTCGTTTGTAATAATTAATATTTTAATTCAACAAAATATGTGTGAATTGTTATTTTCTCTCCAGTCAGACAAGTGATTCAAGGTCATATTGAAAAGCTTCTTCTCTGACGTCACCTGCTGCTTGTTTCAGTGATTGTAATTTATTCCTCTGGGAAGAAGCTTCGTTCCTCACTTTCCTCTTTTTCCTCCAGCCTCAAACTTCTGAGTTAAGTTTTAGTTAATGACCCTCAGATGCGTTGGTACTTCCGAGAAAATCACTCTCTAATCTTTATATATATTTCGAAAATACAAGAATAAAGTAAAATAAAAAGGTCTGAAACATACGATTCTTTTTGGTTTGAGTCTCCATCCGCTGATAAAAACAAAACAGACCAAATCAGATATTTCCTGTAAAACCCATTTCAGCTGCAGATTGAGAAGCGGAGGCGTCGCGGAGCAGGTCGACACCTGATATTTCTCTATTCATCAGACGTGAGACCCCGGTGCCTCAGTAATGTGTTTTTCCTGAATCCATTCTGTGTGTTTTTCCGCCCGTAAACGTGCTGAATATGAGAATTTGTTTCCTCCCTGTGCTTCATCACTCTCTCTCCTCTCCAAAGGCCAACGCAGACGCAGACCTGCAGCACTTATCTGCCTCTGACTTCAGGATGTTTTCACTAATTGTCCACGTTTCAGAGCTTAAGAGGCCGAGCACAAAACCACAGAGAGCTGATGAAAAGACTCCAGTGAATATGAAGAAAGATCTTTTTACAGAGATGAATAGAGCAGATGTTTCCGTGTGTTGCAGAGGTTCGGTTTGTGTGTGTGTTTGTGTGTGTGTTTGTGTGTGTGTGTGAGTCCGGAGGTGTGAATCAGGGTCACATTCTCTGAAAGAATCTGTTTTGCTGCTGGAGACCTTCTGGTTTTTCTAAGTGAGGTGGAAGTGGGGAAGCTCCTGGAACACTTCTCCATTCTCCGGCTGAGGCCGATCGATGAAGAGCTTCTGAGAGTCGGATCAGAGCTCCTCAGCTTCATCATGTAGAAATATAAACCTTTTATCTAGAGGTGTTATCAAGTTGTTTCAGGCTGGAAACAAACTCTGGGTTCTTAAGAGAAAGTTCTTATCATAGTTTCCTGGGATTGCATCAGGAAAATGTCTTAAATTCCTAAAGTTCCTATAAATATCAAGCCCAGTTTTAATGATATTTATGTTAAATTAATTGTATTTGTTCATTCTCTGTGTCCAGCGCTGGTTTAAAAACACATCAGCACATTCAATCACCATGATGAAGAGTAAAACCACTTTTTCATCACTCTTTTCACTTTCATTCAGAATACAGATATGTATACTTTTTAATTGTCACCGTAGTTATCGGAGCTGGAGGAAGTTTGTGGGAGAAAGTTGTCAAATGCTTCAGGGTAAAAGCAAAAGGAGAAACATGTTTTTGTGAAGCAGCCACGAGAGAGATTGTCGTCAAGGTCGACGATGACGACAACTCTTCATCGAAAATGTGCCAACAGAATAAAAGCAGAAAGTCTCTGGTGGAGCTCGATCCTCGGCCAAGGCTCCGGGAGTCACACGGGCCTGATGGACACGTCACGTGACCTCGGCTGCTCCTCTCTGCTGGTTACAGGTTTGTCTCTTCACTGGGAACCAAACAGCAGCTGGGAAATAATCCTACTTCTTAATGAAACGCTCATTTTCATCAGGAGGGTGAATTATTCATTTGGAAATCAGTGACAATGAATCAGAATCAGAATCAGAATCAGAAGGTATTTATTGCCAAGTAGGTTTACACCTACCTGGAATTTGCTCTGGTTATTGGTGCATACAATGAACATAGAAACATAAAAACACAATAAATACACCACACATAAGAAAACAATAATAATAATAAAAAACTATATATATTTACTCACTATTTACTTCTTATTTACTCACTTTTTCTAATATTTATACAAAGTAACGTTTATTTAGACATAAACATATCAATATAAAAATATATAAAAGATAAAAGATTGCAATATGCAATGTAATGTAAAAAACAAACCCCTGATGTTAAAGAAAATGAAAGTTATGTCAGAACGTGGAAACATAAACCTCCAGACCTCGTCACTACAGAGATTATTTACTTTTGTATCAGGGCGGATTTCTTAGAACGGTGAGAAATCTGCACTTTCCAACTTCCAACTTCACTCCAACATTTCCTGTTCGTTCCCCAAACAAACAAAAGCCCAGAAACAGGTGGATTCTGTGATTTTAAAGACTCTGACTTCCTGAGTTTATCTGATGATAGATTGAGCCGATGCTTCCCAGCAGCTCCATGTTCTGCTTCCTGTCGAGTCGCCCATGGCGCCGCCGCCTCCGTGGTCGTGTCTCTAAACAGGATCTGATCTTCATCACTTTGTTTCCTCTCGACTCTTCGTCTCCTCCCGTCAGCCCGGTCACTCTCATTCTGGAAAGTTGACCCGACTTGTCATTCTCCTTCACGCCGACACGCAGCACATTAATACACTCACTCTGCATTTGCCCGAGGATGATTACAAAGCTTACCTCTCAATCGCGGGACGCTAATGGCGGCGGCCGGGCGCCACCGGGTGATGGATAGGTGGCATTTAGCCGCGATGGAGCCCAATATACTCCGTCCTATCAGCGGAGGCCCTCGGGGGGGGAGAGCGAGCCACAACCTTTCAATAATCGAAAGCCTCTCGCCTGGTGAAAGGCTGATCCCTTTGTTCTAATTAACCTGTGGAATGAGTTCAGCGGCTCGCTCTCCACCGGCGGCGTGAACGCTCTAATAGTCTGAGAGCGTCCGGGCGAGGAGAAGAATGCCAAGAGGTGGAAGGTCGGCCGGGCGCTTTCTCAACAGATGCTGCGTGTCTCAGGAAGCATCAGCGTCACGAGGGAGGACGAGCGGCCGAATGAACTCGGAGACGAAACTTCTCCGGAGACAAAAGAGTCTCGAGACGTCGCAGGTGAGAAGTAATTAACCAGGTCATCGCTTTATTTAAATAACTTTACTCATTCAAAGAGAATCTGACCTTTTAAAAAACAATATGTGGAGACCTCTGGGCCAAAGGGACCTGGTGGGCCCCCTGAAGACCCCCCCCGCCCCCCCCCCCCCTTTCCCCCACACACCCATAATACCAACCCACCTCTTTCAAATCCTCTAATTCCTTTAAATGAAGAATTATAAATGAAGTTCATATTGTACATTCACATAAATAATATGTTTAAATTAGGGCTGGGCAAGTTAACTCGTTTTAATCGAGTTAACTCAAGTGACGCAAGTGACGCAAGTTAACTCGATTAATTATTTTATCTCGCATTAACTCAGGTTTGATTATTTATTGTTTTATTGTGAAAGTCAGGCTTTTATTTTGTGAAAGTCTGTTGCTGACTGCTGCAGAACAGGAAAAAAGAACTCATCACTTGAGTTAACTCGATTAAAACGAGTTAACTTGCCCAGCCCTAATTTAAATGCAAAGTTTCACACATTAACACAGGAAGTCAGAGACGTTGGGTCTCGTTAGGCTGCGTCCGTCCATCAGGTTATTACAGTTATTAAATTGTCGTTGCATTAACGTATCAGACGTCGTCCTCAGAGGGCCCCAAGGCAGTTGTGTGCCCCCCCCCTCCCGTTGCTCCGCCCCCGGGTTTGTATTTATAAATGCGATTATGCAAAACTACGAAAACGAACTTGTGATGTCAAACAATGTTATATTTTAGTCTGGATGTAAATTAAAAAGCAGATCCAGTGTTTTATGACAAATAAACGATTTAGGTTTTCTTATATATTTCTAATACATATAATACATTATATTGTACGATCATAGAAATAAAAATTAAAAGATAACTGAGGGGATATTTCCTGATAGAACATTAATATAGTATCTGAGTTCATTAGTAGATTAAGACATGTGTTCTAAGCCACACTATGTTTTCCTGTTTTCTCTTGTTTCTGATGTTTTGGGTTAATTAGACTTCAGAGAGTAATTTTCATTTAACTCCTACATCTGAAATGCACATGGATATTTGAGATGGATCCTCCTGTGGAAAACAAACCACCAGAATCAATCACAGATAAGAATCTACAGTTTTTAATTTAACAGTAATATATAATTAGTATAAAACAGACAATCAGCTTCTATGTGTATTTCGTAGAATGTCTTTCATGAATTAGTAATAAATAGAACGTGTCCACATGAGACAGATTAGCAGCTGAACGTCTTCAGACATGAATTATGTGAAACTCTGTGTTTTTGTGAAGCTTCTTTTGTGTTTCCGTTTGAAGTCCAGTTCGTAAACTCTTCATGGTTTTGATTCTTCCACTTTCTTCCTTCAGGAGAACAACGCTCCTGAAGCAGCATCAGAGCAGCAGCTTTAAAAACCCTGAAAGTCTCCTTATCCCTGATAGATTTGATATTCTGGTGTTTTTGCTGCTGCGCCGAACCCCACGGAGCTCGTATCTATTCCTGCAGACGGGAGGCGGCGGCGGCCTTGAAGAAAGAGAGCGAGAGAGAGCGAGAGAGAGCGAGAGAGAGCGAGAGAGGAGAGGAGTGAGGTGGAGAAACAAAACAAATCCTCCGACAGGAAGCCTGCGGCGGAGCGGCTCTGCAGGCGGACGCTTCGCCTTCATCTTCCTGCCGAACTGACGAGAGGGTTTTCAAACGCCGTCAGAAGCAGAGGGCATCCCCGCTAACAGGGGGGGGGGGGGGGGGGGCGGCGCTGTCAGTCAACAGGCGTCCAGAGCTGCTCATCTGTCCACCAGTACAACTTCATAACTTCATATCTACACACTGTTACTGCAGAAAGGCCTGTGGGCCTCCCTCCACACTGCAACGTGTGTGTGTGTGTGTGTGTGTGTGTGTGTGCAATCATTTGTTAACAAGTCCAACAAATTCATGACAAATTACTTTGTTAGTTCAGACTGAAAGAAAGAAAATCAAGTCAATATAACTTAAATTAACCAGAAGCGTTATTCTACTAATCAAGGTCCTGGTGTTTTGTTCCTTTCCAAACGTGAAGTTCACAAAATGATGTGTGTACATGTTGTGTAGTTGGTGTTTGTAAAGCAGCAGCAGCAGCAGGTTGTCGTGTCCGACTCGTTCACACCAAGAGGAACATGTTGGGACATCCAGGCAAGGGGCGGAGCCTGTAGAGCAGCAGGAGGTGGAGCCTGTAGAGCAGCAGGAGGCCGGACTTGACGTATAAATTCATCGTATAAGTTATCACAAAAAGATCTGGAATCTCCTCGTGTTTCCAGGTTGACGTCTTCGTCTTCTACGTGTTCGGCTCCTCTTCTTCATCCTGAGATGTTTGTGTTTCACGTCCGCCGCTGTTCCTCATACGTATTATTTTCTGTAACTAAGCAACAATCTGCTTCCTGTTCACACGTCACATGACCAGTACATGAAAGGTCAATACAACATGTTAGAGTGGATTCTCCCGGGTCCCTACACATGAGTTATACCTCCACCACATTCACACATGCACAGACACACAATCTGTTTTTCTGCGATCACTACTTCCCGCGGCCGACTCGTTAACACGCGGCTCTGCAGCACTTTGGTTTCGGGTCCAGATGCTTTTGACAATCTGAGGATTTCTGGCATCAATGTGCTGCAGTTGGCAGCTCGACCAGCCAAACACAAATATAGATCTCTCTCCAAACACAAACACACACACACACACTGTAACATTTACACTCGCATGCACATTACCTTTAGCTGTTATTATCACACTGCACCCACTCAGTGCTTCTCTGTGTTGGTTGAGTGGCCAATGCACCGAAGGGCTTGAAGTATTGAGTCGTGTTACGTCTGAGCGGGACAGCATCAATGTGAACTTGGTAAACAGCAGGGGGCCTCGGGCTGTTTCTGCCGCTCGCACACACCAAAGTGAGCACGGGCTTCGAAATGTCATTTGTGGTTGCTGGGCAGATTGAATGGATTTTTATACATGTGGGGAAAAAAGGACAAATGTGAAAGAAGCAGCTTCCGGCTGTTTGTCTGCAGCTGCTGGAATCAAACCAGTGGAAACTCCTCTGGTTTGTTTCACTGGATAAAAATACAAGTGGATCAAACAGCTTGTTTAACCTTCACTTGCTTCTATGGAAACGTTTGTGTCTCAATGTTTCACCCAAACACAAACTCTAGGTTTTTATCTTCATCTCGACACGTCTTCAAACTGTTCATCAAATCGCCATAAAAAGAATTTCCCCTTCATACACTTCATTTAAAAAAAAACTTTACTCTTCAAACACAAAACCTAACTTATTCAAATCTTCCAAATATAAACTCTGAAGTTCTTCCAGAACTTTTCATCAATCCAAACTTTGATCGCTTTTTGATCTTGAACTAAGTTCTTCTTACTGAACCTCAATCTGAAAATCTTTTAAACCAGTTTTCATAAAGAATTTCACTCAAATCTTCATCTTTATGGGAATCATCAATCAAACTTTATTTCAACAATGTATCTGCACCATCTTAAATTCCGTCTTCTGAAGCCAAACTCTCACCTCGTTCAAAGTCTATTTCCAAACCAAAAATCCTTTAAACTTGAATCTGAACAAACATTAAACTTTAAAAAACTTTACCTTCATCTTCATCGCTCGACCACAAAGACACATTTTCATCCAACATTTTACTATCGTTCAAAATCGTTTCACCTTCATAAATAAGTGGAAACTTCTTTCAAACATTAACTTTCCACCAAATTCATTCACAGTTTCTTCTAACTCTCATAAATCACCCACATTTTTAATATTAAGGACAAATCGGTATTTAAATTTCTGCTTAAAATGCAGAATTTGTAATAATTCAAGTTTCTCATTGTCTAAAACCATCTGAACCTCTGCTTGTGTTTCAGTTTTAACGATCTTCATCCACACCTGGTTGTTTTCCCGCCTCTCAGCTCGGCCGGGCTCTGTCGTTTATCTCAGTGTGAAACTCAGCGGGAATCGACCCGCCGCTCCTCCTCACTTTACACTTCCCCAAACCTCGAGCTCATTGACAAACGTTTGAATCGTCCTCCGCTGACGGACAGCAGCTCCGACATCGACCGGGCGTCTCCGAGGAATCGCTGGCGTTCGCGTGGCGAGTGTTTAGCTGCACGGAGCGAACCTCGTTAACGAGTCCGGGAGAATAAAAAACTAAATTAAACCAGGAAGCGTCGCGGAGAGCAGAGAGAACAGAAGACGGACAGATAGTGAAATAATAAGTGAAACGAACAAGAGCAGCGTGGAGAGAGAGAGGCGGAGGGAAATAATGAGAGGAGGATTATCCCAGGTAGAGTCGGACAGGAAGGAGGTGAAGACGAGCAGGGGAAGTAGAAGAGGAAGTGGTGCATCAGGGAGCTGCAGGCCTGAATCACAAAGTCCCCATTAAACCAAGATGGAGTCTCTCCCGCCTGCAGCGAGCGCAGCCGGCGCCCAACTCGCTCGGGCGGATCCACTGCAGCTGCGTAATTAGAGCGGGAGCGCAGTGAAGGGGCGGAGCTACAGGAGAAGTGGAAACCTTCACAGGGCAACTGGAGTCTGACAGGGGGGGAAATAAAGATGGACGACGGGTCAGCTCCCCTAACGTGAAGCCAAATCATCTGGATCGCCCCCTGCTGGCCGGCTGCAGCGTAGGTCATAAACTCTGCCTCCTCCATGTTAGCAGATGGAACCATAGACATATTTAAAGACTAGATGTCTCGTTCGATGGAGCCGGACGTCACCACATGGCGGCCATCTTGCTACGGGGCAGCTCGCTCACCCATAACCCTAACCCATAACTTGCTCAATTTTCAACCGATTTTG
This sequence comes from Limanda limanda, assembly GCF_963576545.1. Classification (NCBI taxonomy): domain Eukaryota; kingdom Metazoa; phylum Chordata; class Actinopteri; order Pleuronectiformes; family Pleuronectidae; genus Limanda; species Limanda limanda. The sequence continues at coordinate 27,309,990 of NC_083645.1, read as the reverse complement.
AAACGGTCTGGTTTGTTATAAACGTCAGAGATGTAGTCATGACACTGCATACTTATGAATAATAATGTTATTTTCTAAAAAAACGTAATAATTTATGCAGTGTCACAACTACATCTCTGACGTTTATAACGAACCAGACCGTTTTAAAAATCGTTTTAAAATTGAGTAAGTTATGGTTATTTACCACTAACAACACAATGTTATGGGTGAGCGAGCTGCCCCCTAGCAAGATGGCCGCCATGTGGTGACGTCCGGCTCCATTGGCCGGCAATGCAGACGAAACATCTAGTCTTTATATATGTCTATGGATGGAACAAACTAAAATAATCTAAGTAGAATTTAAATATGTTCTGATAAGTTTGGTTTTAATGAGTTAATAGAGACACAAGCTGAGACTCGCGATCAGTCAAGTGTGTTCGGACCTCGATATCATGAGTCCACTCTACGATTATGACGGCAGCGGGGGTGCACGTGCATGAAATAGACTGTTACAGATTCCTGTGGTTATTGTTGAAATATGTGGGAAATATAAACTCATCCTAAAATCTGACTGGGATGTATTTTGTGGAAACTGCTCATCAGAGGAAACCAAGTCGACGCTTTAGTGGAAACGTGATGAAACGCAGAAAGACTCCGGCACAAATGAGACGAAGATGAAATTAAACATCAGCAGCGTTTGGCTGGAAAGTGAGAAAACAGTCAGAGTTTAATGAAAACTAAAAACAATAATCTCCTCCTCCCTCCCTCCCTCCCTCCCTCCCTCCCTCCCTCCCTCCCTCCCTCCCTCCCTCGCTCGCTCTTTATCTTCTGTTCTCTCATAAATGTGAGAATCTCTCCATCTCTGTCAGCCTCTTTCATTTTCCTGCATCTCTTCCACCATCTCTCATTGTTTCTCGCTCTCTCTCTCTCTCTCTCTCTCTCTCTCTCTCTCTCTCTCTCTCTCTCTCTCTCGCTCTCTCTCTCTCTCTCTCTCTCTCTCTCTCTCTCTCTCTCTCTCTCTCTCTCTCTCTCTCTCTCTCTCTCCCAGCCTTATACAGCTTTAATGGAAGCAGTAGCAGGAGGGCGAGCGAGGCGGTACCTGATTAGCAGGTTAAACCAGCGGTGCGGCCCGATGGCAAATCCATCTGCTAATAAAAAACGAGGAGGTGATTATATCTCCGCTGCACCCCCGCTCGCTTATTTGATTTTCTATTCAAACGCTGTTTTATTGGCAGAAAAAGATCTCAAACATCTCATCAGAGCACAAAGCATCTTTCACACCTTTCATTTGTGTTTTATTTTCCATCCGATGTCCAATCAATCGAGGGCAGAAGATAAGAGACGAGGATTACAGGAGGAGAAGAACACTGTAAGAAGAGCCTGGATGCTTCAGTGGGGGGGGGGGAGGAGGTGGAAGGATTCACCTGACTGGGCACAGGGGAGGAGTTCAGAGAGGGGGGGGATTCACAACCACCTGGTGGACTCAGGTCCTGATCCTGACAGGAGGTTTCCAGCTGGACCACGAAGCCTCTTGACCTCGAGCTGATGATTCCAGATGTTCTGTCTCCTCCTCGTCCAGCAGCAGCTCCACCTCCATGATGCTCATGTGGCTGCTTAAGGATTGGACCCGACTTGAAGGATCCGAGCTTTGTGTCAGGACTCGTCTGCCTCGGCTCCATCGTCTCTCCAGAGCTTTAGAATCATATCAAAGAAAATCCTCAGATTCAGAGATTAAAGTTGTAATATTATGAGAAAAATGGAAATAAGAAGTAAGAGGAACCGGCTCTCGCTGCAGCTCTATTCCTTCTGGATCCAAAATCTATAACCAAATCTACAAAACCCTTTTTGAATAACTCACAGATGCTGCTAACGAACCTAAAGTGATCACTTTAATGTAACACATCAGTAGAAGTGGACGGGAACAGACGAGGTCGTCACGGCAGCAGATCCAGGAACAGTTTGGAACCGGTTCTCTCTCACATGTGTTCGCTGCCCGGGCGTCAACAGTCTTCTGGCCTTCACGCCACTTTGCTCCAGACCGCTAAACCTCCACGTCTTTGAGCAAAGTGGAAAGTCGTATTCGTCCTTGATGAAGTGCAGCGTGCGTCCGACTGTTTCCTCCGAACAGGAAGTGACTGGTCCTGTTAGTAAATGCACATCCTGCTGCAGCGTTTTCTTTCCTCTGTACGAGAGGGTTCGGGAGTTCTGTTTCGCTCCATCAGTTACTGCAAAGCTTCTTTCTTACTCCCACTGGTGGAGGTTACTGCTGCAGTAATGGTTTCCTGATAACATGCATGCACACACACACACACTCACACACACACACACAAACACACACACACACACACACACACACAATCCTTACTGCAGCTCGATGAGGCTGTTGTTCTTCCCCAGGTGATGCCGAGCTGCTCATAAAGCTATATGAGGTGTGGGATTAAACCTGTGAGTGTGTGTGTGTGTGTGTGTGTGTGTGTGTTTTTGTGTATGTGTGTAGGTTTACACTTGTATACAATAAATATCCAAGTGTAAAAGTTTTATTTTGAATACTTTTGATATGAGAAACTTTGTCAGAAAAAGTTTCCATGCTGCTGAGAATAGATCTGAGCTCCTGGTCGATGATTCGGTCGTGGACTCTGCGCTGGGACACACACACACACACACACACACACACACACACACACACACACACACACACACACACACACACACACAAACATCTGGTTGGTTAGAGGATCACATTCACACCTGATGTGCTAAATAACGTGATCACTTTAGGTTCGTTAGCAACGTTTTTGGATCCAGAAGGAATTGAGCTGCAGCGAGAGCCAGTTCCTCTTAATTCTTATTTCCCTTTTTCTCATAATATTACGACTTTAATCTCTGAATCTGAGGATTTCCTTTGATATGATTGTAATGCTCTGGAGAGACGAAGGAGCCGAGGCAGACGAGTCCTGACACAAAGCTCGGATCCTTCAAGTCGGGTCAAATCCTTAATTTGACGTATTCCTTCACCGACGTGACAAAACGTTAACTCCTCATATGAAACCGTCTTCCCCGGTTTCTGTGTTGACAGACAGTGACGGAAATAACAAGATGAAAATTAGATGGAGATTCAGTCTGATAATCAGGTTCGGTTCAGCTGTGGATGTCAGGAAATGACACAACGTTTGAAAAACAAGTGTTTCGGTGGAAAGACGTCGGGGGGTTGATCCGAACGAGGCTGAAGGGATGAAGTGAGACAGAGGGAAGGAGCGAGGTGAGGATCAGAGACAGAGGTGAAGCTGCAAGATAAACCTCCATCAGCAGCAGCAGCTTAGACTCTAATAAATGTCGGGTGTGGAGTAAATTGCCTGCTGGCCGCCGGTGTTTGACCAGAGTCTGCAGTCGCTGAGCCTCTGAACTCACATCTGAAAACACAACACACCTCTGAGTTCTCTCTCTGCCGAGGCCGGAGAGCAAACAGACCTTTGTCCGCTCGGTGCACGCCGCGGGAAACACAAGATAAACTCAAGAAAAACATTAATTCCACAAACTGGACGTCGGGTTTCTTTATCCGTTTCACTCGCCTCCGTCTCGGCTTCTTAATCTTTCAGGATTTAACTCGACTCGTCCGAATTCCACTGATTTCTGCCAGATTTTTATAAAAAGCTGGTTTGAAGCTGGTTTATTTGCAGCATCGGTTTCTTTGTGTTCGACAACCAGACACATCACATCACAACACACACCTGGAGCCAACACAAAGCCGGTGGCGCTCACAGACCTAACGATGAGATGTTGGTGGAGGATCTGGCAGCGGGAGAAACCATATGGCACATAAAGGCCTGGGAAGGTTTAAAGGAACAATCGGGTTTACAAGGATGCAAAACACTGGAGGAAAGGAAACGACACCGACACATTAAAGACCAACAACTGCTTTCAGTTGTTAACGACTTTCGTTCTGGAAACTGTTTCCCGGTGAAATGACTTCGGAAGCACCAGATTGAAAATACGGGCCGGTTGGATCTCACAGGGGGAAAGTACAGTAAAGTAATATCTAAAAGGAAAAAGTTGTGTTGTTCTGTTATTCGATTTTTCTTATTTCAACAGATTCTATGAAATGATCTGCACTCATTATGTTTGTTTCTTTTTTCTCTGAGCTCCATTATTGTCCATAAACTATAAAACAACATTTTGACGGAATCGCACAATCTTTAATAATCTCCCACTGAAAATCCATAATTTTGTCCTGTTATCACAGCGAGAAGCCGATTGACAAAATGTTATTTATATATTTTTGACATGTTTTAGAAATGTTACTATTTTGTTTAAGGTTTAAACATCATACTCGTAGCTTCAGAGGATCTGTGGAGCGAAGCAGCCGTTAGCTTCCAGGCAGTAACTCTGTGTGTGTGTGTGTGTGTGTGTGTGTGTGTGTGTGTGTGTGTGTGTGTGTGTGTGTGTGTGTGTGTGTGTGTGTGTGTGTGTGTGTGTGTGTGTGTCCTGTCACACGCAGTGATGCTACCTGGCGCTGAACGCCACCGCTGGCCTCGTCCTGTTCTCTCGGCAGAAGGTCACCTGCACAAAAAAGATGAAATATTCCATCAAGTGATGAAACCACTTTCACACACACAACTTTATTTAAGCTTTGCCCCCGGTGCTGGGACATGAGGACACACACTGTGATCTCTTGTCTAGTAAACACAAAGATGGCTGAAGGTCCTGGCGAGCGACCATCACGGCTCCGGAGAGAAACTACAACCTTTAATGTGTGTAGTAAACTGTGTTTTGTCGTCACAGTATCAACATTATGTCACAGTGTTTTCTAACCAGCGCTCGGGTCTGGGCCGGACGCCAGGACCAGAAGGTCGTGGGTTTGAATCCCCGGTTCCTCCGGTCGGCAGGTCGAAGTGTTGATGTGTTTTGTGTACATGCTGGATGAATGTGTGTGTGTTTACAGTCGTGTGTGACCGTGCTGTTGCCATGGTTACGGCAGTAAACAGCTGTCCCGTCCCCTCAGCGCCGACGGTAACATCTGGAAAGACGGATTATTAAAAACACCATTTATCAGAGTTTGGTGCAGAGCTGCAGTTTGAACAGAGACGACTCGGCGGCGGCTGCTGTTGTGTTGCTGTGTGTTGCTGTTGTGTTCCAGTTGTGTGCTTGTGGTGAAAAAAGAAAACTTTGACTCAGAAACACAACGTCTGTCCTGTGATTTCTGTTTCATATCTTTATTTTCTGAGTGATGATTGAGTCTTTCTGTGAAGGAGCAGTTGTTTTATTTTGTGTTGTGTTGTGTTGTTTTGTATTGTGTTGTGTAATGCCGTGTTGTGTTGTGTAGCATTGTGTAGGGTTGTTTCAGGAGAAGCTGTGCAGAAGCTGAACCTGCTTCATTTTGATTTGAGGTTTTCTCTCTGTTCATCCACAGGCTGCTGCTGCCCTCCAGTGGCTCCAGTGTGCAGCAACACAAAGCAACACAAAGCAACAAAAGCGACACAAAGCAACACACAGCAACACACAGCAACACAAAGCAACACAAAGCATCACACAACAACACACAGCAACACACAGCAACATCCAGCAACACAAAGCACCACACAACAACACACAGCAACACACAGCAACCCAAAACAACACAAAGCATCACACAGCAACACACAGCAAAACAAAGCAACAAAAGCAACATAAACCAACACACAGCAACACACAGCAACACAAAGCATCACACAGCCACACACAGCAAAACAAAGCAACACACAGCAACACAACGCATCACACAACAACACAAAGCAACACAAAGCATCACACAGCTACACAAAGCAACACAAAGCAACACACACCAACACAAAGCAAAAACACAGTAACTAACACACAGCAACACAAAGCAACACAAGGCAACACACAGCAACACACAGCATCACACAGCAACACACAGCAAAACAAAGCAACACACAACAACACAAAGCAACATAAAGCATCACACAACAACACACAGCAACACACAGCAACACACAGCAACACAAAGCATCACACAGCAACACACAGCAAAACAAAGCAACACACAGCAACACAACGCATCACACAACAACACACAGCAACACAAAGCATCACACAGCAACACAAAGCAACACAAAGCAACACTCTGCAACACAAAGAAACACACAGCCACACAAAGCAACACACAGCAACACACAGCAACACAAAGCATCACACAGCAACACACAAAATAATGTAAGAATATTACTTTCAGTTTGTCACTTTGCAGTGTTAGAATCTGAGTGCGATATTTTCAAATGACTTTGGTTCAGGTTTTGATTTTTGGAAATAAAAAGACAAAGATGCAGAATAACTAAATTAAACCATCTATATTTATTTTAATAAAATATATTAACTTTGACGTCATGTTTTTTTCAAAGTAAAATCTTTTCATATGATTATTTTCTGTTACAATGATTTTCTCTTTCTGTTTTAATAAACCCTGTTTTGATTTTCCTGTTTCCATCAATATTAAATAACAATAGTTCATAAATTAAAAATGAATAATGCAGAATGATGCAAACCCTCATTTCAATCAATTTCATTTAGCATGTTTTATGAAATTTTTATCTCAGAAGAAGAATCTGTTCAAAAAGCACCTGTCACAGTAGGGCGGGCTGAGAGGGGCTGCAGCACTCCTACAGGTCAGAAGCTGTAACTGCAAGGCAAACGAATGATGAATTATGAATCTAAATGAAATTATCTATCAGCAATTTGAGAGTCACACAGTGGAAGGCCTCACATCCAGTAATTCATATTTTACACTATTTGATTTCATTTTAGAAAACTCACAGAGAAGCTTCATGACAAACACGGCTCCTTGGTTCATCATCTAAAACCACCTGATACAGAAACGTGAACAGAGGTTCGACCCCCTGCTGGGACAAGAGGGGAAAGATCCACATGGTCATGGTTAATTAACTGTGCTTGTTGGGAATCTGCTACTTTAAAGGGCTTTTCAAATAGACATAATGTTTTATTATTTCCTGTTTTACTTTGAAAGGACTTTCTTCGTGTGTCTTCTGCCTGTTCTACTTCCTGGTTTGTCCTGTTTCCCTCCTTGTTCTCGACCTCCTGTGTCTTTAGTGTCTGGCTCTCGACTCACTTCTGTGCTGCTCCTTGTTTCTGAGTTATGTTTCTTTTCTTACTTGAGTTTTGAGTTTCTAACTTCCACCAAAAACTATAAATCTGTCTGATCTGTGCAGTTCGGTTCCTTGTGTCTCCATGAAACTGTCAGATTCATAATCTGTGCCCTTAGATTGTGTAAACTCGTTCCTTGGATGAGTAACAGAGTAAATACTAAATTGAAGCTTCCAGTGTGATGCACAGTCGAGGTTCACGTCTCTGTAAAGATGTTTATTTTATTATATTTTATTGCCACAGTTGACATTTCACACCCCCAAAGTTTGAAATGGATCGAACGAGCGGCTGTCGAGAAAATCAGAATCAGAATTCTTTTATTTGCCAAGTATGTTTGCACATACAGGAAATTGCCTTGGTGTCATTGGTGCACTGAACATAAAACAACAATATATAACAAAATAGAATAACATAAGACAGACGGACCGAGAGGAGCTGAGTCAGATTCATCATGTGAAGATAAACAAACCTTAAAGTGCCTCAGAAATCACTGAGAAGCTCTTTCTCTGCTGGATCGTGGATTCGTTAGAAACACAGTGAACTTCACTGAGCTGTTTACTTTATTTGTGTGTCTGTTTTCTTTTCACACACAACTTTGGCAGAAATTTGAACAAAATAATCGATACATGCAGCCAAAGAACCAGAGATTTAGAGAACGTGTGCATGTGTGTATGTCTGCGTGTGGGTCTGCGTGTGTGTGTTGAGTCAAAACAGAAAAACAGCTCAAAGACGCAGCCTACGGCGAGTCTGAGGGCCAACCCGCCCCCCCCCCCCCATCACTTCCCACACTGTGGAGGAGCTGAAGTCAGATAATACGAAACTCGTTTCCAGAGTCGTGAATCGTGATGTGGTTGTTGAGTGAAGTGGAGCCGGAGCTGCAGATGTTTACGGACAGAAGCTGAGTTTGAGTTGTGGGAAGTTGATCCGCTCACATTCCCTCTGGAGGATTTATTCCTGGAAGACGTTAAAAAGAAGAAATTATATAAAGTTGTATAATTGCTGTTATCAGGGCTGCACAGATAACAGACGCTCATTAAAGTTTCTAGAGGCTTTTAAGTGTAATTTCCTGAAGTTTGGCTGCAGCACTTTTCATTAAAAACATAATTTCATGCAGCAGAAAAGTTTTTATTCAAAGTATCAGGACACAAACTGCAGAGGGTTGAGTTCACTGCCCCCTGCTGGTCGAGAGGCCAAACGACCTGAAACTCATGAAGTCTTTTGTCCTCAGATGTTTAGAGTCTGGTTGATGAAGAGGAAACTAATGAAGAGGAAGAAAGAAGTTTATCAGTGTGTTCAGGCCTCAAGATATAAATATTATTTTCTGTGTGTCTGTTTGCTAAGATTACTTAAACATGACTGGACAGATTTTATTGAAACTTGGCAGCAGAGTGGTTTAAGGTTTAAAGAAGAACCTGTTAACTTTTGGAGCGGAGGTGAATTCAGGATAAAAACTGTTCTATAATATTTTGACGTTGGACTTTACGACGGCTCTTCCTTATTTTTTATTTCGTTATTTGTTGGTTTGGTATCATCCTGTTTTCATGGTTTTATTTCTTCCAGGTTTGATACTTCGGCTCTTTGTGGGTTGGTCTTTGTTTGTTAATGTTGGTCGTGGTTGATTTGACTTCTCATTAATAATCTATATTTTGTGTATAATTAGTGAAAATCCTTCTAAAGGCTCGCGACAAACAGAACAACTGAAGATGACTTGATAAATAAATGTAAGTTTGCATTTTATCTGTGATTTGATCAAACTTTGAATCAACAGTATTTTCTTCTAACTTCTTCATATCCAGTTACGTTCTTTAATCCACTGGTTTCCTGTGTAGAGTGTGGAACCCTCTGAAGAGACACAAGAACAAATCTGAGATTCTGAATATCTGAGTTTAAGGCTTGAGCAGATTGTTTGGAGGTGAAACATCTTCAGTGGAAATCACATCTGAAACATGAGCAGTGAACCTAGATCCTGAAACCTGACGTCTTAACTTCAGCTGTGGGATAAACGTAAAGTGATAATATATAGAATGTGACAAAACAGTTTATTCCACTAATTCAAATCATCACGGAAGGAAGATTAAATAAGTAACGTCAGCACATATTGTTAAACTGCAGTCGTAGTAAACTTCTCTCTGTGTTTCTACATGAATCATAAACAGAAGTTCACTCCTTTAGTTTCCCACAAGCAGCAGTTTAGTGCCTCAGCTTTAAATCTTTCTCCAGCTGCTTCATCACCTCGACCGACCAGAGCTCAATTAAAAACCTGTTGTTCTGCTTTTATTCAGCGTTTCTCCCGGTGGAGCTTGGACTCTGCAGGTGAATCCACGTCTCTGCTCCTGGGAGTCAGCAGCAGATTCATGCTCCACTTACCTTATTGGACTTTACAGATAAAACACGAGTCCTGCTTTAACAGAATTGGATTCTCTCTCTCTCTGTCTCAGCTCCACTAACTCACACGTGGACACGTTTAATAGCAAACTGTGCATTAGCTTCTGTTTCTTTCCCCTCAGACCTGTTTCCTCTCCACTTGTGGGGCCGAGAAAAGTGTTTGTGTTGCTCTTTGTGTGTTCGCTTGAATCCAAACTGCACCAGTTTGTCTGTGAGATGAATGTTTCCTCTAAGCAAACTGAGCTCGTTATAAATTCTCAGAGCTCGTTTTGGCCTTTAAACCGGCCGGAGGAGGAGGTGGACTCCTGCAGACGCTCGGCACTAAAACACTAACAGCTCCATCAGTGTTACTCAGGATCCTCAGAGACCAGAGAAGATTCTGTTTCCAGCTCAGGTCACGATGACAGATTTCACTGTAGATCTGCTGAGATCTGAACTCTGAGTCCAGCTTCCTCAGCCTCAGTCTCGTGGTTCACGACAGGATCAACTAGTGTGGGGCGAATTTCATCTGATAAATCTGGTCCTCTTCTTCTCTGAGCACGTTCTCCTCCTGCTTCAGGTCTTCCTCTTCCTCTTCCTCTTCCTCTTCCTCTTCCTCTTCCTCTTCCTCTTCCTCTTCCTCTTCCTCTTCCTCTTCCTCTTCCTCTTCCTCTTCCTCTGTGGATTCCCTCTCTCCCCCTCATTCTTCTTCTTCTTCTGACTCCTTCCATTTTGGTTGAAGTCAGGTGAACTCAGCTGCTGCATTTGTATCGTGCTTAAACCTGATTGTTGTGTCTACAATGAAGCAGTCGGGTGTGTGTGTGTGTGTGTGTGTGTGTGTGTGTGTGTGTGTGTGTGTGTGTGTGTGTTTGTGGTGTTCCTGCTCTTCAGAGACGGTTTGGAGAAGAAACGTGCGGCGGCGAGTCAAGAATCCTCAGCTGCAGCCTCATGACCTGATTACTGCCTCACCAGATAATCATTGTTAATTAATTAGCTCATCCACTGTAGCAGGAGGAGAACGTACTCAGCAGATCTACAGTGTTGTTAATGTTTTCGGAATGTGTGAGACACGACCACTCGTATGACACTGAACACGCTAATGATGTTGTGTACAATAAAGAGCCCCACCCTCAGGGACTGAATGTCCTGAGCAGAGACAGGATCGTCTGATTCTGTCTCACTGTTGTGTTTGCAAATCTTTAAATCCCAGTGACGTGCGTTTGCTTCAACGACCTCACGCTTCGATGCCAAGTCTCATGATGTGATGAAGCCGAGGAAAAGTGGGAGGAGTTCGTCTTTTTTCCACTTCATACTTATTTTTCCACGTGTGTGATCCTGAAGTTTATTGAATGAACACTTAAATCAGAAGTATTACACAATTATCAAAACCTTACACTCAAGGAGCAGAACATGGTTTTGCAAAACAATACACACACTTGTATACATTAGACACAGAAGAATATCATGATGTCACTTCCTTGCAATTCCAAATGACTGTCAAATGACCCCCCCCCCCCCATGAGGGGGAATTGCAAGGAAGTGACATCATAATATAGTTCTATGTGTGTGTGTGTGTGTGAGTAAGTTGATTTTACAGACAAATGATAGTTAAGTTTCTGTTTGTATGTGTGTTTGTGCGTGTGTGTGTGTGTGTGTGCGTGTGTGTGAGTCAGTTTCATTTACACGCAAATGATAATTAAGTTTTTGTTTGTGTGCGTGTTTGTGCATGTGTGTGTGTGTGTGAGTCAGTTTCTTTTACACGCAAATGATAATTAAGTTTTTGTTTGTATGTGTGCGTGTGTGTGTGTGAGTCAGTTTCTTTTACACGCAAATGATAATTAAGTTTTTGTTTGTATGTGTGTTTGTGCGTGTGTGTGTGTGTGTGTGAGTCAGTTTCTTTTACACGCAAATGATAATTAAGTTTTTGTTTGTATGTGTGTTTGTCCGTGGGTGTGTGTGTGTGTGAGTCAATTTCTTTTACACGCAAATGATAGTTGAGTTTCTGTTTGTATGGTAGTTTGTATGTGTGTGTGTGTGTGTGTGTGTGTGCTTTTGTGTTTGTCGCCTCCTCAGCTCCATATAACGCGGCTCCGCAGTCCGACGTTCACACAGCTGCAGAGTCAGAGGAGACGAGATGAGGTGAGTTCATTTCATTCACGATCCTTCATGAACAGTCTGTGACAGTGTTTGTTTCATCACATGATCTTGTGTATTGATTAATAATAATAATATAATATAACTTATTAATAAGAATAATCTGTGTCTGTGATTATGTTGATATGAAAACGTTTTATTTCACACGATAAACGGTGCAGAAAAGATTTGAAAGTTCTTTCCATTTGGTTGCATTTGTGTTTTCCTTTTATTTATAATTCTTTATAATAAAGTTGATGGTTAAATTTGGTCAAAATGGTTTGATAACATCATCTTAAGAATCATTTTAAATGTAAACATCGGCTGTAATTGGTAATTTGATGTTATAAATGTATTACTCCCTAATACTGACATCAGCCCAGGGTCTGACATTTATCATTATTATTAATAGAGAACTTTTCAAAAGCCAGATTACAAAAGTCAAACAAGGCAGCACTAAAAACAAATGAGACATGAAACTGTTTAAAAGACAATTCATTAAGATTATTATAATTAAAGTAAAATCAGGAACTTGAGTCATTGATTTTACTGTCAAAAGAATCCTTTTGTCAGGACATTTACAGTTTTTCTTGATTGCTTAAGCACAATTTTCCAAACAGGGCCCGGTGTTTCAAAACACTACACCCAATCAGCAGAACACCTCAGATCCTTTGCAAAATGAAACACTCTTGTAAAAACAATACACTCATTTATCAAAACCTCACGTTTCATATGACTTAATTCTGTTTGAAGCAGTTACACACTGCTGTTGCTAACCTAAAACACTTTTAGCAATTCCAGTTATCCGTGATTAGAGTCCTGTAAGTGAAGTACACAGAGAAAGTGCAAATAGACAATAAATCCACCAAACTCTACACAACACCAATGCTGCAGACTCATGAAAATAGAATTTATTTCTCTCCATATACCCAAATCAGTCAACATGTCAACATGGAGAATCACAACAAAACATGTCTAAGTTTTCATGCTACTACAGGAGTGTGCATAACACTGTAAGCTCAGCAAATATCAGACCATCAGAAACCAGTACAGGTTTCAATGAGGACTACCTGAGCCTGGGGTCTGAGATCGTAAACCATCCACTGCCATGCCGAGAAAAACACTTTGATTGGGTTTAGAAAGGGAGAGTATGGTGCAAGGTATAGTACTGTAAACTGTGGATGGTGTTGAATCCAGTTCTGGACCAGAGCAGAGCGGTGGAATGACACATGGTCCCAGATGACAGTGTATTGCATCTGGTGCATGTGGTTTACTGCTGTGACGATGTTGTGCAATCGGTCCAAACCTGTGAGAATGTGAGGTGTGTTGTAAGGGCCCCTACTGGCATGACGGAGGAGGACCCCATTCTGTGTAATGGCAGCACAAAGGGTGATGTTACCCCCACGTTGACCTGGGACATTGATTACAGCCCCGTGGGCGTGGCCAATGATATTTCTGCCTCTCCTATTTGCTTTTGTCAGGTTGAACCCTGCCTCATGTGTATATGAATTCATGCAGGATTTCCTCAGCATCCATCTGTAAAACTCTCCGAAATACAGTGAAAGACAAGATTGTGTAGTTCAGCATAGGTCTGGTATACAGTACATTTACATTATAAAGGTTACGTGTGCAGTATGCAACATCACAGTGCTAAAGTGAACAATACATCCTTCCACATTCTCATGCTGCAGCCTTCTCCTCCTCCGTGGATTCCCCCTCTCACCCTCACTCTTCTTCTTTTTTGAGCACAAGCTCCATTTTGGTTGAAGTCAGGTGAACTCATCTGCTGCTTTTGTATAGTGCTTCAACCTGATTGGTGTGTCTACAATTAAGCAGTCATGTGTTTGCACACCCGATGGCTGTGTTTAACCAATTGGCTCATAGGGGGGGTCATTTGACAGTCAGTGCTTAGGAATTGCAAGGAAGTGACATCTTCATATACTTCTGTGTCTAATGTATACAAGTGTGTTTAGTGTTTTGCAAATCACTGTGTGTATTGTTTTGCAAAAAGTGTGAGTCTGACATTGTGCTTATAGTGGTGCAGATCTTGGCTCATGTTATGCTCCTTGAGTGTAAGGTTTTGATAATTGTGTCATACTTTTGATTTTAGTGTTTAAGCAATTGAAAAAAACAGTAATATCAACCCACTGATGATGTGTTTAATGTTTGATTTTCATTATTAAAATTAATCTCCATCAGTGCTTCTAAGAGTGAAATGACCCTGGAGGGCCGCCTAGGGCCGCTGCAGTGCCACTTCACCTGGGATCTGGAGCCCGGCAGATACAAACTTCTGAGAATCAAGGACAAGCTGCAGGACATCGGCACAGAGGGAGGACGCAAGTGGCTGGGACACATCTACAACCTGCAGGGGTACGTCCACTTCAAGCTGGGGTTCATCGGAGAAGCCAGGAGCTTCTTCAGCAGAGCCGAGGAGGCCTTCAGGCAGATGAGAGGAGCAGAGGAGGGTCCCTGGCTGGTGGTGACCTACGGGAACCAGGCCTGGCTGCACCATCATCAGGGAGAAGAAGCAGAGAGTCGGGCTTGTCTGTCAAAGATCGACGTCCTGATGACTGAGGATCCATCGCAGGACGAGCTGCACCCGGAGATCTGCGCTGAAAAGGCCTGGACTCTGATGAAGTTCAGCGGAGAACAGATGCGTTCGGCAGATGATTACTTCCAGAGAGCCATCCGGATGCAGCCGGATGTGATGGAGTGGCAGACCAGCCATGTGTTATTGTTAGCTTACAAGTCCAAAAACAGAAAAACAGGGGTCAAGGCTGACATCATGGAGAAGCTGAGAAAAGCCAAGGAGCAGGATCCAGAGAACCTGTACCTCTCTGCCACTTACTTCCATCAACTCGCTAAGAAAAGAAAACCAGACCAGAGTGGAGCACGGGAGTTAGCCACAAAGATTCTGAGGAACCCTGTCAGCAGCTACAGTGGAATCAAACCTTTGCTGAGGTTTTACAGAACCTCATTCTCCTTTGACGAGGCTGTGGCTTTGGCAGAAGAGGCTCTGAAGCTCCATCCGGATGAACGTTATCTGAAAAGATGTGTCGCACTCAGCATCAAGTGGAAGATCTGGGAGAAGGACAGTCGCTCAAGTCCGAGTCTAATAGAGAAAGGGATCCGTGCCCATGAGGAGATGATTTCTCTTTATCCTGATTCCTCATTTATAAAGAAAATGGATCTCGCAAGTATTTACGCAAAGTCAGAGATCACCAAGGCCAAAGCTGAGGAGATCTTCCAGCAGCTGCTCGCAGAAGATCTGCAACCTGCTGAACAACAAATCCTCTTCAACAAATACGCAGAACATCTTCACTTCAATCTACAGCAGCCGAAGATGTCAATCAAGTATCACATGAAGGCGGTGGAGATCCCAATCAAGTCCTTCCATCAGAAGAGAAGCATCGATGTTCTGGAGAAGATCAGACACAGGAAGGGGAACCAGGAAGTCGACCGGATTCTGTCCAGGCTGAAAGAGTCTCAGAAATAAATCCACCAGATATCATCCACACACAATCTCAATCTATTTGCATTCATCTAATTCAGGGGAGAGTAAATCCACGTGAATTTATAGATTCAGATGTTGAGAACACCGATGATCACATTTTAATTCAGCTTGTATTCGTACGGAGTCGGATCACAACAGAGTGACTGACCGGGCAAAGTGGTGGAGTTCGTTTTTTAACGTGAGGAAATGTTTGAGTTTATATATAATATATAATATATAATATAATATATTACTTTGTAGATTTGTAGTTTTGCTTTATTTTTGAAGAAATTGTACTTTCTTGATTCTTGTTGTTCTTGGTTTGTACCATCGGGGTTGAATGCACTTAATGAGCTAAATGAAATATAATGTAATATGTAATATTGACGTTAATAATAGTGATGCACATGTAGCAGCAGGTTTCAGGTATGAGAGATTCATACATTATTGTTGTGATGAAAATTGAACTCATTGTTCATTTGTAGTATAACCTGAATATATTAATAGGTTTGGGTGCACAGAGTATTTCATCTGTACTGATTCTATTAAACACTTTGTCTTTAATTGTGTCTTGTGTTTCCCTGAAAGAAATCTATGATACTACAAAATCATTTGAAACAGCTGAAACATTTTCCCCTTTTATTTGAATGAGCGATTAAAATACAGTAAAGGTTGAATAGTTTTAAAAAGAAGTAAAACAGCAGCAGAGATGTCCTGAACATTCTGAAAAGGAAAAGTAGAATGAAAGTATGAAACTACAGATTCAAACAGAGTTTTCACATCAGGCTGCTGTAACTCCTACAATCCACTAGATGTCAGTGTGTTTATTCTCTGGATTGGACACAGTGGATTTTAGTCATCAACAAAAGTTTAATTCTTTACAAATACAATTAATTCATGAGTCATTGTTTCTGATGATCATCTCAGACCTGTTTCCTCTCCACTTGTGGGGCAGAGAAAAGTGTTTGTGTTGCTCTTTTTGTGTTTGCTTGAATCCAAACTGCACCAGTTTGTCTGTGAGATGAATGTTTCTTCTCTGCAAACTGAGCTCGTTATAAATTCTCAGAGCTCGTTTTGGCCTTTAAACCGGCCGGAGGAGGAGCTGGAGTCCTGCAGACGCTCGGCACTAAAACACTAACAGCTCCATCAGTGTTACTCAGGATCCTCAGAGACCGGAGAAGATTCTGTTTCCTGTTCAGGTCACGATGAAAGATTTCACTTTAGATCTGCTGAGATCTGAACTCTGAGTCCAACTCCTCAGCCTCAATCTGTGGTTCATGACAAGATCAACTAGTGTGGGGCGAATTTCATTTGATAAATCTGGTCCTCTTCTTCAGCCTCAATCACCACAGGGTCTTCCTCTTCCTACCTCTTCCTCCTCCTCTTCCACTTCCTCTTCCTCTTCCTCCGAATCCTCCTCCTCCGTGGATTCCCCCTCTCACCCTCACTCTTCTTCCTATTCTGACTCCTTCCATTTTGGTTGAAGTCAGGTCATTTGACAGTCAGTGCTTTGGAACTACAAGGAAGTGACATCATGATTTACTTCTGAGTCTAATGTATACAAGTGTGTTTAGTGTTTTGCAGAAAGTGTGAGTCTGACATTGTGCTTATAGTGATCACACAAGTGATCGAAAAAAACTGTAAGTTTTTGTGTGTCTTTGTGTATGTGTGTGTGTGTATGTGTATGTGTATGTGTATGTATATGTGTGTGTGTGTGTGTGTGTGTGTGTGTGTGTGTGTGTGTGTGTGTGTGTGTGTGTGTGTGTGTATGTGTATGTGTATGTGTATGTGTATGTGTATGTGTATGTGTATGTGTGTGTAAATGTGTGTGTGTTTGTGTGTGTGTGTGTGTGTGTGTGTGTGTGTGTGTGTGTGTGTGTGTTTGTATGACCAGAGTCTGGACCAGAGCCTGAGTGAGAAGGGGGCGTGTTCTCCTGATGTTGTGCAGCATGAATCGACAGGAATGTGTTGTTGCAGTGATGTTGGCAGAGAGAGAGAGAGGAAGTTGAGCGACACACCCAGGTTCATCTTCCTTTTACAGACAAATGAAAGTTACAGTTTTTCTCAGTTGAAAATGTGAAAATTCGGCACAATTTGCACAACATTTACTTCATGTACCAATAGCTTGACCCGATTTGGCCCTACTTCACACTCCCTTACCGCATTAGACTCTGACTTTCCTTCTTTACACTCTGATGTAAATTACACATCACCTTGTTGTCAAAACACTACACACAATGTTCAGTTGTTGCACACACTTCTCAAGTAAAATATCAAAGCATCAACCTACAACACACAAATACTCAAATCTCTAAACATTCAGGTCTGTTGAGCAATTTGTAATCAGGACTGCAGCATAAAAGTGTCTTTAGCCTCTGTTTTGTTTGATGAACAATGGAATAGAATAGAATACAGTGTGCTCACAGTATTTATATTCTGCAGGACTGAAAGAGAACCACACCGTGGAGGAAGAACACGCATTTTCACAGCCGAACAGGAGACTGAAATTGTAGATATAGTTTGTGAGAACAACGCAATCACGCACAAAAATATAAAAACTAGGATCCTGGTTGACCATGCTACATTTAGAAACGTCCAGACCACCATCCTCTCTACATTGGACCGTATTCTTCACAGGAATGCCATGCGGATGAAACAAGTGTACAGGGTCCCATTCGAACGGAACATTAGATAGACAGACGCATCAAGGAGTTACGGAGAGAGTTTGTGCTTGTTAGTACCAAACATTCAGCACTGACACATGCATGTGTTGTACCTGTAATCCAATATTGTTCCTTTTCTACAGTGTCTCACTGTAGCCCACTGTGTTGACCTCTCTGTGTCCATACTGTAACTTGCATTGTCATGCTGTCTGTGTCAGTACTGTACTGTTCTCTGTGTGTACTGAAATAAACCTTTTTTTGCTGCATATTTGTGTGCTGTTTTATGTTTGACTATGAAAAAAGTAGGCCTACACTGAGACAGTTTACAAAAGGAGAAATGGATAATTCTCCAGAGTCATTGTCATTCATATGGTGTGTTCCATTTCGATGATTGTGTTTTCAATTTTGCACTTCAGTGTGCTGTAAATGCTTGGAAGTGTGCAAGCAAATGCTTAGTTGTGTGTACTCAATAAATGGTATGTGTGTGTCATTTGAAAATTTGGCTGTGTGTACCAAATGAAAACACGAGTTCTATTTTGCAAGAACAGTGAAGAGATTTGATGGCAAAGAGCCATCTGGCAAAGGGAGTGTCAGGTTTAACATTTTGTGTGTTAGGTTTTGAGAAAGCCGTTATTGTTTTGAAAAACGTGTGTTAACAATTGTGAAAAACTGTAAGTTTCTCTGTGTGTGTGTGTGTGTGTGTGTGTGTGTGTGTGTGTGTGTGTGTGTGTGTCAGTTTATTTTACAGACAAATTAAAGTTACAGTTTTTCTCGATTGCTGAAGCATGATTTTGAAAACAGGGCCCGGTGTTTCAAAACACTACACACAATCAGCACAACCACACACACACACAATGAGCAGAACACATCAGATCCCTTGCAAAATGAAACAGTCTTGTAAAAACTTTACACTAATTTATTAAAACCATATTTTGTAACCATATGAAACACAAACGTTTCATATTACTTAATTTAGTTTGAACCAGTTACACGCTGCTGTTGCTAAACTAAAACACTTTTAGCAATTACAGTTCTCAGTGATTAGAGTACTCTAAGTGAAGTACACAGAGAGAGTACAAATATACAATAAATCCACCAAACACTACACAAGACCAATTGCATGAACACTAAAATCGAAAGTATTACACAATTATCAAAACCTTTCACTCAAGTAGCAGAACATGAGCCCAGATCTGCACCACTATCAGCACAATGTCAGACTCACACTTTTTGCGAAACAATACACACACTTGTGTTGTATACACTAGACACAGACGTATATCATGATGTCACTTCCTTGCATCACATCATTGTGTGTGTGTGTGTGTGTGTGTGTGTGTGTGTGTGTGTGTGAGTAAGTTTCGTTTACACACAAATTATAGTTACAGTTTTTTTCGATTGCTTAAACACTAAAATCAAAAGTATTACACAATTATCAAAACCTTACACTCAAGGAGCATAACATGAGCCCAGATCTGCACCACTATAAGCACAATGTCAGACTCACACTTTTTGCAAAACAATACACACAGTGATTTCCAAAACAGTAAACACACTTGTATGCATTAGACACAGAAGTATATGAAGATGTCACTTCCTTGCAATTCCTACGCACTGACTGTCAAATGACCCCCCCTATGAGCCAATTGGTTAAACACAGCCATCGGGTGTGCAAACACATGACTGCTTAATTGTAGACACACCAATCAGGTTGAAGCACTATACAAAAGCAGCAGATTAGTTCACCTGACTTCAACCAAAATGGAGCTTGTGCTCAAAAAAGGAGAAGAGTGAGGGTGAAAGGGGGAATCCACAGAGGAGGAGAAGGCTGCAGCATGAGTATGTGGAGGGATGTATGGTTCACTTTAGCACTGTGGTGTTGCATACTGCACACATAACCTTTATAATATAAATGTACTGTATACCAGACCTATGCTGAACTACACAATCTTGTCGTTCACTGTATTTCAGAGAGTTTTACAGGAAATCCTGCATCAATTCATATATATAGATGAGGCAGGGTTCAACCTGACAAAAGCAAGAAGGAGAGGCAGAAATACCTTTGGCCACAGGGCTATAATCAATGTCCCAGGTCAACGTGGGGGTAACATCACCCTTTGCGCTGCCATTACACAGAATGGGGTCCTCCTCCGTCATGCCAGTAAGGGCCCTTACAACACACCTCACATTCTCACAGGTTTGGATCGATTGCAGAACATCGTCACAGCTGTAAACCACAGGCACCAGATTCAATACACTGTCATCTGGGACAATGTGTCATTCCACCGCTCTGCTCTGGTCCAGAACTGGTTTCAACACCATCCACAGTTCACTGTACTATACCTTCCACCATGTTCTCCGTTTCTAAACCCAATCAAAGAGTTTTTCTCTCTGCATGGCAGTGGAGGGTTTACGATCTCAGACCCCAGGCTCAGGTAGTCCTCATTGAAACCTGAACTGGATACAGAATTTTCTGCTAGTCTGATATTTGCTGAGCTTCCAGTGTTATGCACACTACTGTAGTAGCATGAAAACTGGGATGTGTTTTGTTGTGATTCTCCATGTTGACATGTTGACTGATTTGGGTATATGGAGAGAAATAAATTATATTTTCATGAGTCTGCAGCATTGGTCTTGTGTAGTGTTTGGTGAATTTATTGTCTATTTGCACTTTCTCTGTGTACTTCACTTACAGGACTCTAATCACTGAGAACTGGAATTGCTACAAGTGTTTTAGGTTAGCAGCAGCAGTGTGTAACTGGTTCAAACAGAATTAAGTCATATGAAGCGTGTGTGTTTCAATTGGTAACAAAATATGGTTTTGATAAATTAGTGTATAGTTTTGATAGTTCTGCTGATTGTGTGTGTGGTTGTGCCAATTGTGTTTAGTGTTTTGAAACATCGGGCCCTGTTTTCAAAATCGTGCTTAAGCAATAGAGAAAAACTGTACACACAAATGAAAATGAAAGGTCGCGTCGCCTCGTCTGCTCCATATAACGCCGCTCCGCAGTCCGACGTTCACACAGCTGCAGAGTCAGAGGAGACGAGATGAGTTGAGTTCATTTCATTCACGATTCTTCATGAACATTAATGATCCTTTAAGTCTGTGACAGTGTTTGTTTCATCACATGATCTTGTGTATTGACCTTATTAATAAGAATAATATGTGTCTGTAATTATGTTGATATGAAAACTTTTTTTTTCACACGATAAACGGTGCAGAAAAGATTTGAAAGTGTTTAAAAGAGAATTTGTTAAGATAATTATAATTAAAGTAAAATCAGGAACTTGAGTCATTGTTATTTTACTGTTGAATGAATCCTTTTATCAGAACATTTGATATCAGCCCACTGATGATGTGTTTTAATGTTTATAATTCATCTCCATCAGTGCTGTTAAGAGTGAAATGACCCTGGAGGGCCAGCTGGGGGCGCTGCAGTGCCACTTCACCTGGGATCTGGAGCCCAGCAGGGCCAAACTTCCGAGAATCAGGGACAAGCTGCAGGACATCGGCACAGAGGGAGGACGCAAGTGGCTGGGACACATCTACAACCTGCAGGGGTACGTCCACTTCAAGCTGGGGTCCATTGAAGAAGCCAGGAGCTTCTTCAGCAGAGCCGAGGAGGCCTTCAGGCAGATGAGAGGAACAGAGGAGGGTCCCTGGCTGGTGGTGACCTACGGGAACCAGGCCTGGCTGCACCATCATCAGGGAGAAGAAGCAGAGAGTCGGGCTTGTCTGTCAAAGATCGACGTCCTGACTGAGGATCCACCGATGAAGGGGCTGCATCCGGAGATCTGCGCTGAAAAGGCCTGGACTCTAATGAAGTTCAGCAGAGATCAGAAGCTTCTTATTATTGTGAATTATTACTTCCGGAGAGCCATCCGGATGCAGCCGGATGTGGTGGAGTGGCAGACCAGCCACGTGTTGTGGTTTGTTAACTTGTCCAAACACAGTGAAACAGGGGTCAAGGACAATATCATGGAGAAGCTGAGAACAGCCAAGGAACAGGATCCAGAGAACCTGTACCTCGCTGCCGTTTACTTCCTGCAACTCGCCAAGAAAGGAAAACCAGACCAGAGTGGAGCACGAGAGTTAGCCACAAAGATTCTGAGGAACCCTGTCAGCAGCTACAGTGGAATCAAACCTCTGCTGAGGTTTTACAGAACCTTCACCTCCCTGGACGGGGCTGTGGCTTTGGCCGAAGAGGCTCTGAAGCTCCATCCGGATGAACGTTATCTGAAAAGATGTGCCGCGCTCAGTTACAAATGGAAGATCTGGGAGAAGGACAGTTGCTCAAGTCCGAGTCTGATAGAGAAAGGGATCCGTGCCCATGAGGAGATGATTTCTCTTTATCCTGATTCCTCTTTTATAAAGAAAATGGATCTCGCAACTATTTATGCAAAGTCAGAGAACACGAACACCAAGGCCAAAGCTGAGGAGATCTTCCAGCAGCTGCTCGCAGAAGATCTGGAACCTGATGAACAACAAATCCTCTTCAACAAATATGCAAAATATCTGTTCTTCACTCAATGGCAGCCGAAGATGTCAATCAAGTATCACATGAAGGCGGCGGAGATCCCAATCAAGACCTCCCATCAGAAGAGCAGCATCCAGCTTCTGGAGAAGATCAGACACAGAAGGGAGAACCAGGAAGTGGACCGGTTTCTGTCCAGGCTGAAAGAGTCTCAGAAATAAATCCACCAGATATCATCCACACACAATCTGAATCTATTTGCATTCATCTAATTCACGGGAGAGTAAATCCACGTGGATTTATAGATTCAGATGTTGAGAACACAGATGATCACATTTTAATTCAGCTTGTATTCGTACGGAGTCGGATCACAACACAGTGACTGACCGGGGAAAGTGGTGGAGTTCGTTTTTTAACGTGAGGAAATGTTTGAGTTTATATATAATATATAATATAATGTATTACTTTGTAGATTGTAGTATTGGTTTATTTTTGAAGAAATTGTACTTTCTTGATTCTTGTTGTTCTGGGTTTGTACCATCGGGGTTGAATGCACTTAATGAGCTAAATGAAATGTAATGTAATATAATAGTGATGCACATGTAGCAGCAGGTTTCAGGTATGAGAGAATCATACATTATTGTTGTGATGAAAATTGAACTCTGTAAAGTGAATGTTAATTGTTCATTTGTAGTATAACCTGAATATATTAATAGGTTTGGGTGCACAGAGTATTTCAGCTGTACTAATGCTATTAAACACTTTGTCTTTAATTGTGTCTTGTGTTTCCCTGAAAGAAATCTATGATACTACAAAATCATTTGAAACACCTGAAACTTTTTCCCCTTTTATTTGAATGAGCCATTAAAATACAGTAAAGGTTGAATAGTTTTAAAAAGAAGTCAAACATCAGCAGAAATGTCCTTAACGTTCTGAAGAAGAAAAGTACAATGAAAGTATGAAACCACAGATTCAAACAGAGTTTTAATATCAGGCTGCTGTAACTCCTACAATCCACTAGATGTCAATGTGTTTATTCTCTGGTTTGGACAGAGTGGATTTTAATTCATCAACAAAATTCTTAATTCTTCACAAAAACAATTAATTCATGAGTTATTGTTTCTGATGATTATCTTCATCTCCATCATCCTTACGAATAAACACAGCTGATGAAATGTCAGATTAAAGAAGCAGCTCTGATCCTGTTTCTGTCTCATACAGGAGGCTGCCACTAGGTGGAGCTGGTGGTATCTTGAATGAATGTTTCTCTGATCACACACACACACACACACACACACACACACACACACACACACACACACACACACACACACACACACACACACACACACACACACACACTCACACACACACACGCACACGCACACACACACTTACACACTCTTTGCACAGACTTCCAAACACTTTTTAACATTTTAGTTTAAACTTATATTTTATTGAAAAAAGTTACAAAGGGGCAGTAGTCTAGGTGTGAGATGACCAGAACCTGGACCAGAACCTGCACCAGAGCCTGGACCAGAGCCTGCACCAGAACCTGGACCAGAGCCTGGACCAGAACCTGCACCAGAGCTTGCACCAGAGCCTGGACCAGAGCTGGCACCAGAGCCTGCACCCGAAGCTGCACCAGAGCCTGCACCAGAACCTGCACCAAAACCTGCACCAGAGCCTGCACCAGAACCTGCACCAGAGCCTGCACCAGAGCCTGCACCCGAACCTGCACCAGAACCTGCACCAGAGCCTGCACCAGAACCTGCACCAGAACCTGCACCAGAGCCTGCACCAGAACCTGCACCAAAACCTGCACCAGAGCCTGCACCAGAACCTGCACCAGAGCCTGCACCAGAGCCTGGACCAGAGCCTGGACCAGAGCCTGCACCAGAACCTGCACCAGAACCTGCACCAGAGCCTGCACCAGAACCTGCACCAAAACCTGCACCAGAGCCTGCACCAGAACCTGCACCAGAGCCTGCACCAGAGCCTGGACCAGAGCCTGCACCAGAGCCTGCACCAGAGCCTGCACCAGAACTTCACCAAAGCCTGCACCAGAACCTGCACCAGAACCTGCACCAGAGCCTGCACCAGAACCAGCACCAAAACCTGCACCAGAGCCTGCACCAGAACCTGCACCAGAGCCTGCACCAGAGCCTGGACCAGAGCCTGCACCAGAGCCTGCACCAGAGCCTGCACCAGAACTTCACCAAAGCCTGCACCAGAACCTGCACCAGAGCCTGCACCAGAGCCTGCACCAGAGCCTGCACCAGAGCCTGCACCAGAGCCTGGACCAGAGCCTGCACCAGAGCCTGCACCAGAGCCTGCACCAGAACTTCACCAGAGCCTGAACCAGAACCTGCACCAGATCCTGCACCAGAACCTGCACCAGAGCCTGCACCAGAGCCTGCACCAGAACCTGCACCAAAACCTGCACCAGAGCCTGCACCAGAACCTGCACCAGAGCCTGGACCAGAGCCTGCACCAGAGCCTGCACCAGAGCCTGGACCAGAGCCTGCACCAGAGCCTGCACCAGAGCCTGCAGCAGAACTTCACCAGAGCCTGCACCAGAACCTGCACCAGAGCCTGCACCAGAACCTGCACCAAAACCTGCACCAGAGCCTGCACCAGAACATGCACCAGAGCCTGCACCAGAACCTGCACCAAAACCTGCACCAGAGCCTGCACCAGAACATGCACTAGAGCCTGCACCAGAACCTGCACCAAAACCTGCACCAGAGCCTGCACCAGAACATGCACCAGAGCCTGCACCAGAACCTGCACCAGAGCCTGCACCAGAACCTGCACCAGAACCTGCACCAGAGCCTGCACCAGAACATGCACTAGAGCCTGCACCAGAGCCTGCACCAGAGCCTGCACCAGAACCTGCACCAGAACCTGCACCAGAGCCTGGACCAAAACCTGCACCAGAACCTGCACTAGAGCCTGCACCAGAGCCTGCACCAGAGCCTGCACCAAAACCTACACCAGAACCTGCACCAGAACCTGCACCAGAACCTGCACCAGAACCTGCACTAGAGCCTGCACCAGAACCTGCACCAGAGCCTGAGTGAGAAGGGGGCGTGTCCTCCTGATGTTGTGCAGCATGAATCGACAGGATATGTTGTTGCAGTGATGTTGGCAGAGAGAGAGAGAGGAGGTTGAGCGACACACCCAGGTTCATCTTCCTTTTACAGACAAATTAAAGTTAAGTTTCTGTGTGTGTGTGTGTGTGTGTGTGTGTGTGTGTGTGTGTGTGTGTGTGTGTGTGTGTGTGTGTGTATGTGCGTGTGTGTGTCAGTTTATTTTACAGACAAATCAAAGTTACAGTTTTTCTCGAATGCTTAAGCACGATTTTGAAAACAGGGCCCGATGTTTCAAAACACTGCACACAATGAGCACAACACACCAGATCCTTTGCAAAATGAAACACTCTTGTGACAACTATACATTAATTTATTAAAACCATTTTTTGTAACCATATGAAACACACACGCTTCATATGACTTTATTTAGTTTGAACCAGTTACACACTGCTGCTGCTAAACTAAAACACTTTTTACAATTCTACTTTTCAGTGATTTGAGTACTCTAAGTGAAGTACACAGAGAGAGTACAAATATACAATAAATCCACCAAACACTACACAGGACCAATTGCATGAACACTAAAATCGAAAGTATTACACAATTATCAAAACCTTTCACTCAAGAAGAAAAACATGGGCCCAGATCTGCTCCACTATATCAGCACAATGTCAGACTCACACTTTTTACAAAACAATACACACACTTGTATTGTATACATTAGACACAGACGTATATCATGATGTCACTTCCTTGCATCACATCATTGTGTGTGTGTGTGTGTATGTGTGTGTGTGTGTGTATGTGTGTGTGTGTGAGTAAATTTCGTTTACATACAAATTATAGTTAAGTTTCTATTTGTGTGTGTGCGTGTGTGTGTGTGTATGTGTGTCTGTGTGAGTAAGTTTCGTTTACATACAAATTATAGTTAAGTTTCTGTTTTTGTGTGTGTGAATGTGTGTGTGTGACAAAGTTTCTTTTACAGACAAATTATTTGTGTATGTGTGTGTGTGTGTGTGTGTGTGTGTGTGTGTGTGTGTGTGTGTGTGTGAGAGTAAGTATTGTTTACAGACAAATGACAGTTATGTTTCTGTTTGTGTGTGTGTGACTAAGTTTATTTTACAGACAAATGATTTGTGTATGTGTGTGTGTGTGTGTGTGTTCGTGTTTGTGTGTGAGCTAGTTTCCTTTAAAGACAAATGATAGTTAAGTTTCTGTTTGTGTGTGTGTGTGTGTGTTTGTGTGTGTGTGTGTGTGTGTGTGTGTGTGTGTGAGTCAGTTTATTTTACGGACAAACGAAAGTGAAAGTTCGCCTCAGTTCGCGTCGCGTCGCCTCGTCAGCTCCATATAACGCCGCTCCACAGTCCGACGTTCTCACAGCTGCAGAGTCAGAGGAGACGAGATGAGGTGAGTTCATTTCATTCACGATTCTTCATGAACATTAATGATCCTTTAAATCTGTGACAGTGTTTGTTTCATCACATGATCTTGTGTATTGACCTTATAAATATGAATATGAAAACGTTTTATTTCACACGATAAACGCGGTGCAGAAAAGATTTGAAAGCTCTTTCCATTCGGTTGCATTTGTTTTTTCCTTTTATATATAATTCTTTATAATTAAGATGATGGTTAAACTTTGTCAAAATGGTTTGATGACATCATCTTATCTTATCATCAATCATAATTTGATGTTATAAATGTATTACTCCCCAATACTGACATCAGCCCAGGGTGTGATATTCATCATTATTATTTATAGAAAACTTTTCAAAAGCCAGATTACAGAAGTCAAACAAGGCAGCACTAAAAACAAATGAGACATGAAACTGTTTAAAAGACAATTCGTTAAGTTATTTATAATTAAAGTAAAATCAGGATATTTAGTTATTTTGCTGTTGAATGAATCCTTTTATCAGAACATTTTATATCAACCCACTGATGATGTGTTTAATGTTTATAATTCATCTCCATCAGTGCTGCTAAGAGTGAAATGACCCTGGATGGCCGCCTGGGGGCGCTGGAGTGCCACTTCACCTGGGATCTGGAGCCCAGCAGGCCCGAACTTCTGAGAATCAGGGACAAGCTGCAGGACATCGGCACAGAGGGAGGACGCAAGTGGCTGGGACACATCTACAACCTGCAGGGGTACGTCCACTTCAAGCTGGGGTTCATCGGAGAAGCCAGGAGCTTCTTCAGCAGAGCCGAGGAGGCCTTCAGGCAGATGAGAGGAGCAGAGGAGGGTCCCTGGCTGGTGGTGACCTACGGGAACCAGGCCTGGCTGCACCATCATCAGGGAGAAGAAGCAGAGAGTCGGGCTTGTCTGTCAAAGATCGACGTCCTGAAGACTGAGGATCCATCGCAGGACGAGCTGCACCCGGAGATCTGCGCTGAGAAGGCCTGGACTCTGATGAAGTTCAGCGGAGATCAGAAGCTTCTGGCAGATGATTACTTCCAGAGAGCCATCCGGATGCAGCCGGAGGTGGTGGAGTGGCAGACCAGCCACGTGTTATGGTTAGTTAACATGTCCAAACACAGAGAAACAGGGGTGGAGGCCGACATCATGGAGAAGCTGAGAAAAGCCAAGGAACAGGATCCAGAGAACCTGTACCTCGCTGCCGTTTACTTCCTGCAACTCGCCAAGAAAGGAAAACCAGACCAGAGTGGAGCACGGGAGTTAGCCACAAAGATTCTGAGGAACCCTGTCAGCAGCTACAGTGGAATCAAACCTCTGCTGAGGTTTTACAGAACCTCATTCTCCTTGGACGGGGCTGTGGCTTTGGCCGAAGAGGCTCTGAAGCTCCATCCGGATGAACGTTATCTGAAAAGATGTGTCGCGCTCAGCTACAAGTGGAAGATCTGGGAGAAGGAGAGTCATCCAATTCCGAGCCTGATAGAGAAAGGGATCCGTGCCCATGAGGAGATGATTTCTCTTTATCCTGATTCCTCTTTTATGAAGAAAATGGATCTTGCAAGTATTTACGCAAAGTCAGAGATCACCAAGGCCAAAGCTGACAAGGTCTACAAGGAGCTTCTCACAATGGATCTGCTACCTTCTGAACAACAAGTCTTCTTCAACATCTACGCAAAATATCTATTCTTCACTCTACGGCAGCCGAAGATGTCAACCAAGTATCACATGAAGGCGGCGGAGATCCCAATCAAGTCCTTCCATCAGGACAGCAGCATCAAGTCTCTGGAGAAGATCAGACACAGGAAGGGGAACCAGGAAGTGGACCGGTTTCTGTCCAGGCTGAAAGAGTCTCAGAAATAAATCCACCAGATATCATCCACACACAATAGAAGTGCAGTTCATATTTCAACGTGAGGAAATGTTTGAGTTTAACGACAGGTAGCTTGAGAATGTTCTGATGGTGGTGATAATATATACGCATTAAAAAGTCTTCAATATAATTCCTATATCTGTTGAATACCTGTTCAACTGTTTTCAGAGTGGTTGTAATATAGCACTTTGTAGTTTTGTAGTTTTGCTTTATTTTTGAAGAAATTGCACTTTCTTGATTCTTGTTGTTCTGGGTTTGTTCCTACGGGTTGAATGCACTTATTTTAAGTCGCTTTGGTGAAATGTAATGTAATGTAATGTAATACTGACATTGATAATAGTGATGCATATGTATGAGCAGGTTTCAGGTTTGAGAGATTCATACATTATTATTAGAGGAAGACAACATTGAAACACATATTCTTAAAAAACATATTAAGTGGCTGCAGTC
This sequence comes from Limanda limanda, assembly GCF_963576545.1. NCBI lineage: Eukaryota > Metazoa > Chordata > Actinopteri > Pleuronectiformes > Pleuronectidae > Limanda > Limanda limanda. The sequence continues at coordinate 27,280,899 of NC_083645.1, read as the reverse complement.
ATCATGTGTTGCTGATGTGGAGGAAAAGTTTTGCTGTTCCTTAAGAAACAGCTTGTTTGTAAAGTTTATTAAACAGAACAGACTCTTTATTAAATGTATTAATGTTTTGAGTGATGAAAATTGAACTCTGTAAAGGGCATTTCTTAAATTGATTGTTAATTGTTCATTTGTAGTATAACCTGAATATATTAGCAGGTTTGCAAGCACAGAGTATTTCAGCTGTACTAATGCTATTAAACACTTTGTCTTTAATTGTGTCTTGTGTTTCCCTGAAAGAAATCTATGATACTACAAAATCATTTGAAACAGCTGAAACATTTTCCCCTTTTATTTGAATGAGCGATTAAAATACAGTAAAGGTTGAATAGTTTTAAAAAGAAGTCAAACAGCAGCAGAGATGTCCTGAACGTTCTGAAGATGAAAAGTAGAATGAAAGTATGAAACTACAGATTCAAACAGAGTTTTAATATCAGGCTGCTGTAACTCCTACAATCCACTAGATGTCAGTGTGTTTATTCTCTGGTTTGGACGCAGTGGAATTGAATTCATAAACAAAAGTTGAATTCTTCACAAATACTATTAATTCATGAGTTATTGTTTCTGATGATTATCTTCATTTTCATCTTCCTGGCGAATAAACACACAGATGATGAAATGAAATGTCAGATTAAAGAAGAAGCTCTGATCCTGTTTCTGTCTCATACAGGAGGCTGCCACTAGGTGGAGCTGTTGGTATTCTGAATGAATATTTCTCTGATCACACACACACACACACACACACACACACACACACTCTCTCTCTCTTTGCACAGAGTTCCAAACACTTTTTTACATTTTAGTTTAAACTTATATTTTATTGAAAAAAGTTACAAAGCTGTTTTTTCAACGAAACAAAAAACTTCTCTTGATACAAAACTCCAAAAAGTTGGAAAAGACTATTTACAAAGTGCTGATCTTCTGATTCACAACATTCAGGACAATGAAGTTGGATCAAACCAATAATTTAAGAGACGGATCCCAGTGATTCATCCAGAACAAACAAACCCGAACGCAGTAATCTTAAAGTATTTTTACTCCAGTTGTTGAACATGTGATGTTTCGACTGAGCTTTGACAACAAACTGCTTCAAGCTGCGTTCAGCTCCTCACTGTTCTTCAGACTTTAGGAAGAAGAGAAAAAATCTGAGCGTTTAACTTCCTGACAGACAAAACAAATCGACCACGATCCGGCTTCATGTCCCAGAGAAACACAGACAGGAAGTTCTGAGTGGGTTCGTGGTCGAAAGAATCCACAACAAGGAAACCCACATTCTTCTGCTTTCAGATTCACCATTAAAGTTTATTTTTCTCACTGAAGTTCCTGCTACTTCCTCCCTTCACTTCCTGTTTTTGTTTTTTTTTGTTTTTCCTGAGTAAATATCCTGGAACTAAATCTGTCTTCATCCAGAACGACTCCATATCTTTAATTCACTGTTAATTAAACCTGGACTGAAGAGCCTGAGGCTTCGTGATTAATAATGAGAAACAGGATGGAGCTGTTGAACCTTTTCAACAGGAACAGAGTGAGGAAGCTCATCCTGTGTCATCGGTCCAAAGCTAAACATCTCAGGTCAGGATCAGGTCAGGAAATATGGAAACTTTTTAATTGTTTAAATCGTTATAACGCTCATCATGTTCAGTATAAAACATGTGAGGAGTGATGCTTCCCTCAGGACTTTGATTTGATTTGATCTTCCTCCATTTTGTGAAGTGATGAGGTAGAAAACCACTCAGAGCTTTGTTGATATTAAAAAAACAGAAGTTGTCTTTGTGCGTCGCAGGACAAACGTCCTCTTGTCTCTTGGAGACATTGAGCCACTGTCTCCTGTCTCCTGTCTCCTGTCTCCTGTCTCCTGTCTCCTGTCTCCTGTCTCCTGTCTCCTGTCTGTGCTAATGCTAAAATACCACCAGCATCACGTCCCTTAGTCAGAGAAGTTTCTGTTCTCACCAATTTTACATGAAACAAAATCAAAAGCCAAAGTTCATCAGAGTGAAATGATCTTTTGTCACGTCTCTTAAATTCCTCCAGATTCTCTCATATTCCTGTAACTCCTCCTGTCCACTAGCTGCCTGCAGGTCACCTGATCTCCACGCTCCCCTGGGCACCTGCTCCCTCATTAGTCACATATATATATAAACAATACTTATTTCCCATATTTTACCTTTGTTTGAATTCCTTCCTCTGAGTATCCTCTGCTCTGAACACGGGTATAAAACCATCTTTCTTCTTCTTCACACATCTTGGTTTCCAGTCACTTCTCAGCACCTTTAAAGCTTTAAAATATTCCAGTTCTCACTGTATAAATAATGGAAAGTCAAAGGTCAAGATCGACTTTGTCAAAGAGGAAGTCAAGAAGAAGACGCTGTTGAGACATCAAAATAAAAAGCAACAACATTTGATATGAGGAGGAGGAGGAGGAGGAGGAGGAGGAGGAGGAGGAGGAGGAGGAGGAGGAGGAGGAAGAGGAGGAGGAGCTATCGAACAGGCAGCTGCTGCCGCGGCCTCCATGTTCTCATCTGACGTTTCACTTTAACGTGTTTTTCATCTCATTCAGGGAAAGTTAAAAACAAGAAGTTGCGAAGTTCGGGAAGTGAGTTCAACTGTGAGAAATTCACCCGTCGTGTCGCGGCCTCTCGATCGAACCTGAAAGTTCGTACAGTGTTTTTTTAGCGTCGGATCTCGAGTCTCGTCATCAAACTTTTCAGTTAACGTCTAAAAATAGATTAATCATAGAAACGAGTGAATCTGCGTCAGTCAGTCTTTTCCAGTGTTCAGTTATATTTGATGGTAGAGTCCTGATGGCGCCGCGAGGCCCGGACGCTTCTCCGTGTTCCCAGAGTTCCTCGGTGCGTTTCCCGCCGCGGGGGGCGTGGCGTTGGCGTCCAGGCCGAGCGAGCGCCGGTACGCCGCAGAGAGTCGGTACAGGACGTCCGGTCGAGGGCCCGGGTGGGCGTCGGCCTTCTGCGTCATCAGCATTTCAAACAGCGTGCTGACCTCGGACAGGAGGGCGCCGCCCAGTGGGCCGTCCTTCTCTGGACTTTTACCTGAGAGGAGGAAGAAGAGAAGGAGGTGTCACTCTGCTGCTTCCTCTGAGAACTAAAAACTTTAAAAAGTTTTGGTAATGAGTATTTTTAGTTTGCCATGATAATAAACTTAATATGAATTCTTTATTACTGTTGCTTAAGTAAAATTGTGAAATTATTATAGCCTTACCTTTTTAATACTACTTTCTAATATGTTATAGACCTTAAAAAAAAAAAGGTTTAATGAAGATTAAGACCAATTAACAACCAAATTCTTTTCCAGAATGAATATTTGTTTAATTTTACTCCCTCAATTTATTTCTTATTGATCCACTTAATTTCTTTTAAAATATTTATTTATACCAACTTTTGTTTCATGAAGAAATTAAGTTGATTTAAATTAAAGTGTCTTTTATGATTTAAAGTAAATGTAGTTTCTGGTGTTTTACCGAAGGTGGAGAAGGAGGACGAGGAGTCCAGACAGTCCCTTGGGAGAAGCTCAGATTCAGGGGACGGAGGCCCGTTGGGGACAAACACGTTGTCGTGGTAATCGCCTGCGAGCGGGAGAGAGAGTCTCGCCATCCAGGACGGGTCGGTGACCTCCGAGAAGACGTCGTCTGCAGAAAGAGAGAGAGACAGAGACACGTTTGCACTCGATGATTTAGATTAAACCAGATTTTATCGAGTGAAGATGAACGTGGATCTGAAATGATTCTGTTTCTAAATCAAACAGAAACAACCGTTAACATAAACTACTGATGCAACCAAGAGACTCATATTCGGTCGTCATGACCTTTGACCTCCGACCCCTGAATCTCATCAGCTCATCTTTGAGTCCTAAGGAACATCAGGACAGAATCTGAAGAAGTTTCCCTTGTTTGGTTCGCCAGATTCTCTCCTGAGGACGAAGTGAGACGTCGAGGCAGGAAAAGGAGGAAGTGACACTCTCTGGTTTTATCGACTCCCGTCAACAGGATTCTCCACATCTGTTGTGTCACTGAAAACATCCCGTTCTGAAAACATGTGTCTGTCAGAGGCGTGAACACCGGGCGTGTGCGAGTGAACACACACAGAGTCTCATTGAGTCATTTACTGTAACACACACGTTGTCTAATGCACAGAAACACACAAAGGTTTAACACCTTGTTGTCTCTGTTCGGATCTTCATCCTGTTTACATCCAATTAAATGTGAGGATCATTTTCTCAGCCTGTTGTTCTGCTCATGTGAGAAACAACATGACGCTGTGTTGCTCACGGTGCAAAGATACTGAGGCTTTATATTTTCTTTATTATTAAATGTTTCAGTCTTTAGTATTTAATAAACTCTGAATGATGATTATTAACTGATTCTGCTTCACAGAGAGTGATGTACGTGCATCATCCCCCATTTCCACAATATCTTGTTTTAGAAGGAAACTAGAACAATTGAGGAATGGGAATAATATATATATTTTCAAGCCTTTTCAGCTTTTAATATAAATCTTTAATAGATAATGGAAGTAATAAAAATACCAGATTTGCATCTATACACAAAGCCTTATTCATTATCTCTTGATTGATCCTTTTTGCTGTTTTCATCATCTGTATTTGTTTTATTTTTCTTGTGTCAAAAGAAACTTTTTTAGTTTAAGATTTGAATTTCGTGCTCAGAAACAAACGGATCAACCTGCCTCGTTTATTTAAAATCAAAACGTTTCAACTCGGCTCAGACTCATCAGCCTGAAGAGCTGCGGTCTCCTTCATGTAACCACAACCAGATGCAAGGAGTTAACTCACACACACACACACACACACACCAATGCATACACCCGGTGTGGCCCAGACCGCCCCCCAAGCCCCCCAGCCCCCCAGCCCCCTCTTTGTTTTGGCAGGTTTTCACCACTGATCCTCTGAATAGAAAATCCTCTTTAAATGACCAAACGCTTCGAGTTTCAGCAGATTCTCCGGAGATAGAATCGTCTGCTGCTTCACGTCTGACCCGGTGTTGATGTTAGAAGAAGAAGCTGTCGACACCCTTGTGTGTTTCACGTCGTAGTGAGTCCATCTGTGTGTTGTTGTGTGTGTTGTTGGGCCTCGTCGGTCCATTAACACACCTGCTGCAGCATTACAAGCTCTGATCCTTTTGTGTTAACTGAGCTGCAGGTTCATCTTCCTGCCTCAGTCCTGATCTCAGCTTCTCTGTTTGAATTCTTCACCAACTCTTTAAACTTTCAGAGTTTGATTATTTAAACATTAACACATTTTACCTGGAAATACAACCAGTTATTTTATTTGAAAAATCTAATCTGAGCACAACCTGCTGTGAATCTCTGTCAAATATGTTAAACGTTTCAGAATCATGTTTAAAACTGTCTTGTTTAAGAATCAGTTCATCAATTAACTTAACTTATTATAAAAGTCTTGTGTTACAGAGTCTTGACAGATTCATCTTCTTCTGATTCTGACTCTACAGATGAGTCTCTAAACTTTAAGTAAAAAGTGGTGGAATATGAAACACACTCTGAACAGCTTCGATCTGACAACGTGATTCTGAGAACACACACAGTCCCAAGACATGGAGAAGAATGAACACACACAAAGACACACACACTCACACACTCACACATCATATCATCTTCACACCTGAACAAAGGATCAGGTGTTTGTGTGATTCACAGAGGTTTGAAGAAGACGCAGCAGTCGAACACATACACACACACCCACACACACACACACAAACACACAGACACACACTCACACACACTCACACAGTTGTCGCTCTGGTGTGAGTTACACTGATGTTGGCGCCTGCAGCGAAGAAGGTGAGTCAAGCATCGCACACATAAAACAACACACTCCCACACACACTTTTGTTTCTCTCTCTCCTGCCCTGAAGTGAAGCTCGCTCGACCGGCGGTAATCCCCTCTGCTCTGACCACACACACACACACACACACACACACACACACACACACACACACACACACACACACACACACACACACACACACACACACACACACACACACAGGTCTACATGTTGAATTCCCGGGAAAACAATGAGCTTTAAGAGTTTGAGGTTCACGTTAATATCTTGGTAAAACTTTGTGGTCGTATATCATGATACAACAACATGCTAATGAAGTGACATTAAAGTGACACTTACATGTTAATAATACAAACACTTTACACAATAATAAGAATTTGGTGGATTTTTAGCCATAAAACACAAAATCAGATCATTTCCCGATGAGAATCCTTGAATCTCAGAAGCCGGAGACCCATGAAGACAAAGAGACGAGTGGGCTGTGGGTGGATGTGGATGTAGAACCTGTCACTGGGTTGTTTCCTGTTTTCTACCTCTGTCAGTGTGAGTCCATTGTGAGTGCAGAGTGTGTTTATTCTGCGCGGGAACAAAGGTCACATGCTCTAAACCTCCAGTTCCACCAGGAGCTCGCTGACAAACACTGAGACGCTGAGTTCAGCATCTGGAGAACAAAGATGACTTCTGACTCGCACCAGGACACACAAACTACATAACACAACTCCTGTGCATGTAAAACTCTCTTGTTGTATGAATGTACAGGATAATACTGTAAGTTTGCAGTATTTCGTCCCGTATATTACCATTGAACTGTTGTAGTACTTATTGTATCATTGTGTTAAGTTGTGAGCAGCTCCAGAGAAATTCCCCCATAGGACAATAAAGTTTATATTATCTTATGTACATTGTTCTTGATTTTTCAAAAGACGTTTAAATATAAAAACAATTAAAGCACAACTTTGTTTAACTGTGTGTGTGTGTGTGTGTGTGTGTGTGTGTGTGTGTGTGTGTGTGTGTGTGTGTGTGTGTGTGTGTGTGTGTGTGTTGTGTACCAGGGTGGTTGAGCAGGTTGTGTAGCCCCTCCTCCAGCTGAGGGTCTATGGGCGAGTCTCGTCCTGGTTCCCAGTCCATGTCCCCGGCCTCGCTCTCTCCGTGTCCACTGTCCTTGGTGCTCTGCCAATCAGAGCAGTCCTGACCTCCATATCTGCAACAAACACACAACAAACACACAACTTTAAATATCATCCAGATCGACAACTTCCTCCATAAACATGAAACAGAGAGAGGATGAGTGGAGAGTAGAATTGTCCTTTGTGTCCTTTTTGATTTCCTGACAAACCTCTGGCAAATTATACATACAATTATATAGAATTAAAGTGGTGTTTCCCTAAAACCACAGATTTGTCTTAACAATGTGAAAACAAGGATTGATAATTTACTGCACAAAAAAACAGTAAAATAGAACTGAACAGTCAAAACATGGAATAAACAAAGATCTTCAGTCAGAAAACACGTGTTTTTCACAGAGAAACAAAAGAAGCAGACGGAGAAACTGATGATAACATTCCTGAGCTCATGATAAGTACGGTGAAAACCACCAGTCACACTTTCTGAGCTACAGTGTGGGTCTGTGTGTGTGTCTGTGTGTGTGTCTGTGTCTGTGTGTGTCTGTGTGTGCATGCTCTAACAGGAAGTCTGATAAAGATGAGTCGGTCACAAACTCATCTTATCCAGAGTGAAGATTAAAATCTTATCAGACTCTGAGATGAGAAGATTTTCTGTTCAAGTTTATTCATGTTTATTTGAAAAGTCCCAGAGAGAAGAAATGATCAAAATAAAATAAAAGTCCAAACTCCTGTAAGAGCTCAACACTCTGCAGGTGTGTGTTGCTGCCGCGGCACGAAAAGAAAAGTCACCTCATTATGTGAAAAGGGATTTTTTAAATATCTTTTTACGTTATTATGACATAAGTTACAAACGTATCATTAATGGATAAAACAAAATAAGACATATTCAGTTCACTGAAATGTGTGATGAATAAAATAATGTGAATTGAACCCAGTGACTGTGATCCGACCTTTAGCTCAGTTCGTCTACTGAAATCCACACGAGTGACAAAGTGATTCACGCAACTCTGTGTGTGTGTGTCTGTGTGTGTGTGTGTGTGTGTGTGTGTGTGTGTACGTGTTGAAACAGTGCCAATATGAAACAGAGTATGTGTTGTATCAAGGTGATGTCAGATCTTATCTCATCGCCATGGCGACGCTGAATTACCTGCTTCCTGTGGACCAGTCAGACAGAGCCCACACACACACACACACACACACACACACACACACACACACACACACACACACACACACAGTCACACACACACACACACACACACAGTCTCTCACACACACACACACACTTTATAAGACACTCATCCTGTGACATTGAATGTTTGACTCCGTGTCCTGTTTGTCTGTTGCTGTTATTTCAGTCGCTGCAGGTCAGTCGGTCACAGACTCGGAGGAAAACGTTCATCAGCGACGACTTCGACACGTCAAGCTAACGTTTGTAAAACCGACGATAACAATGGAGCTCGGACTCTTCAGCTGCTCGCTCACTTTAAATTAATTAATTAATTAATTAAACTTCCTGCACACATGCACCAATCAGCTGAGGTGTAAATCCCTCGTTGTGTGTGTTTGTGCATCTACATGTGAACTGGATGTGGATGTTTGACACTTTCTCATCTCTTCAGGATTTGTTAAATTGTTAAAAGAACATTATCTACAGAAGCAGCAACATCTGCTCACGGCTGCAGTCTGAAGCTCTCGTTGATCTTTGCACAAACAAACACAACAGTTCTGGTTCAGGAGAAACATCTGTGAGTTTTTAGAATCGGTGGCATTCCCGGTTAACGTCCGGTGAACCTGCAATCAGCCGCAGCTGGTTTGATCTGAGTCTGAAACCTGCAGCCAGCTGGATCTGGATCAGACCTCTGGAGATGAAGAGAGGGATTCTGACTCTTTTCCTCTTTTAGATTTCAGTCTGTTTTTAAATCTCAACTCTCTCCCTCCACCTGGAGAGTAAAGGTCCCAGTGAACAGCTTCATTCAGCTTCTCCACTGGTTTCAGAGCGACTACACATCTGAGAGTCTGAATCAAGCTTTGTTTGTTTAAAACCTGAGCTTTCGTCTCAGAGCAGATATTATTCCTAATTATTTAAAAACTTTGGCCACATTTAAAATGACATTTTAACATCATATATGACAGAATATAATTTATTCAAATGCTGCATTGAGAGATTTGGTTCCATCTTTGCAAAATTTTCGAAAAAGAAGTATTGAGACTTTAGCCTAAGTTAAGATTTGCACTTGGGCAACAAATATTCAAGTTTCAATATTAGAATAAAAAACATTTGTGGTGGTAAAAACATAAAAAACAGAAACTAATCTCTGTTTCTCGTCATTTTCATTGAGTAAACCTCAGACTGAACCACATGAGACGAACTGTCCACATTATAAAAACTACACTGTTCATATCAGATCAAACTGGTATTTTATTATTATTAACGTCTCTAAATCTTATTTATTTAAAGTTTATATTTTAAAGATGCTGTTTGGTTTGTTCACTCATTCATCCCACAGACAACTTTTATAGATATAAACTGTAGTTTTATACATTTTCACAAAGTGTCTCAGGTCAAACTGAGTCATTTCTAAACGCAGCAAGTTTTCATGTCAGTTTGAGGATAAAGTGATAAAATAAAAGCTCATTGTGTTTAAGATGAAAACATCTGAGAATGTGAATATGAAAGCAGAGGGAGCTTATTGGTTTGACTTTGTTGTGGTTTTGTTGAGCCTGAGGAGGAGGAGGAGGAGGAGGAGGAGGAGGAGGAGGAGTAGGAGGAGGAGGAGGAGTAGAACGAAGAGGAAGAGGAGGAGGAAGAGGAGGACTGACCTGCCGTTGCGATGAGAATATTTGTTCCCTCTGATTATTGGTTTGACTTTGTTGTGGTTTCGTTGAGCCTACATCAGAGGAGGAGGAGGAGTAGAACAAGGAGGAAGAGGAGGAGGAGTAGGAGTAGGAGGAGGAGGAGGAGGAGGAGGAGGAGGAGGAGGAGGAGGAGGAGGAGGAGGAGGAGGAGGAGGAGGAGGAGGAGGAGGAGGAGGACGAGGACGAGGATGAAGAGGAGGACTGACCTGCCGTTGCGATGAGAATATTTGTTCCCTCTGAAGTTTGTCCTCGGCTGCAGCTGACCCTGTCGGAGGAGGGAGAGGAGCTGGGAGATCTGCTGCAGGGAGGAAGAGGAGGAAGAGGAGGAAGAGGAGGAAGAGGAGGAAGAGGAGGAAGAGGAGGAAGAGGAGGAAGAGGAGGAAGAGGAGGAAGAGGAGGAAGGTTAGAACTCACAGACTCTCATAAGATCTGCACCTGAATAAGAAAAAGCTAAAGTGTTTCTATACCAGCGTCTGAAAAGCCTCTGATACTCCTAAGTATCAGTTAGGGATCAGTTCAGCAGAGACACAGAGAACAGGATCAGAACTTCTCTTGTTGTTTAAAGACTTGTTCATTGACCCACAGCGCTGGGAACAGTGGGATCGTCTCTGTTGCTTTAGCTGCTTGAACAACATCAGCTTTTAAACACACAGGTAAAAAGAGAATAAACATGATTTTTCTCTTTTCTAACGGGTCAGTCGGTTGAACAGTGTGAGAACCGAGCGTCTGCGTCCGTCTCACTGCTCCCAGCGTTCTGCTGACAGCTGCTGTTATACAGCGGATACACACTGATCACCAGGGAGGAAACACACACACACACACACACACTGGGCAGGGTGTGTGTGTGTGTGAGTGTGTGCATGCTAATATATGACTTTGTTTCAGTCCTAATGTTTGTGTGGTCTGTGTGTTTTTAAACGTGCACGTTGCTGCAGCAGCAGGAAATGGCCTCTACGTAAAAGCCTATTCTTCTCTGGCCGGTTTCCTTCCAGGATGGACGGCGAAATTTGGACGAGCCGAGGGTGTGTGAGTGTGTGTGTGTGTGTGTGTGTGTGTGTGTGTTGAGGTGTAGGTGAAAACCCCCTTCTCCTCCTCCCAGACGTCCAGAGGCCTCTTCCTCTCCGATCTCGAGGGAGGAGAGAGACTTCTGAAGCCAGAAAGGTGGAGGAGAGGAGAGGGGGATGCTGGGTAAAAAGAAAAAGGCCTCTTCCTTTCTTTAATGGGAATCACGTGAGGATGTCGGTCCCGGTCGAGCTCTTTGTTCTGCGTCTGCCGGGCGAGGCCGGCGACTTTCGCCCTCAGTGACGTGGTTCAGTGTTTCAACCAGAGAAGCTTCTCTACAGCTCCAAGCTCTGGATCTGATTCTGAGGATCTGAGTCTCGATCACGAGTTTAACTCATCACTGAGCTCGTAGAAGGAACTTTACTTGATTTTGATTGTGTTTTAAATAGGGCTGGGCAAGTTAACTCGTTTTAATCGAGTTAACTCAAGTGATGAGTTAACTCGATTGTTTATCCGCCAATTATTTTCTTTTTTCCTGTTCTGCATCAGTCAGCAACAGACTTTCACAAAATAAAAGCCTGACTTTCACAATAAAACAATAAATAATCAAACCTGAGTTAATGCGAGATAAAATAATTAATCGAGTTAACTCATCACTTGAGTTAACTCGATTAAACGAGTTAACTTGCCCAGCCCTAGTTTTAAACCTTTATAAAAGTATGTTTCATCTGTGAAGTTGTAATTGTCTTAATTTTCACTGGTGGCTTTAATTCTCTATCTCAAAACTCCAAAAGTTTATATTAAATTCCAGTTGAGGTCTTCAAATTTGTAAAGTTACCAGTTTTTCAGGCTAAACTTGAGGATGTATTTGTAAAAATAGTATAAATAAACTTAGAATGCAAATGATGTGATTACTTTCTGATAAACTGAAAATAGATGTTCATTAATGGATTATTTAAACACATTCACAAATTCATTCAAATCCATTGCAGGTGTTTTTTGTTAGCTCTTGAGCCTCATGTTTTTCTGACAGTAGGATACTGTTATTTACAATAAGAAAAACTACAGATTTCTCATTACATTGAGGATTATGAGCCTGCAGCTGATGGTGAATGTAAATATGTAAGTACAGTGTAGATACAGTATCTGTGTCTGAGGCTCAGTTTCCTGCTCTTCTCTCTCAGTGGCTGTTTTTAGTCGGAGCTGTTTTTCTTTCCTCTTTCTTCTCGACTCAGTAAAAGTGATTCTCGGGTCGTTTGTAAGTGACGGGAGCAGCGAGTCAGAGCGGAGTCGACTTACACTACAAACACATCACAGCTTACTTTGGCTGGCCCCCCCCCCTCCTCACACACACTGACTCCCCCACACACAGAGCTCCCCCTCCTCCCTCACACACACAGACACACACAGACACACACACACACACACACACACTCGGCTCCTGGTTTCAATATGAATCTGAAATGTGATATTTAGTAAAGGAGGAGAGTGTTTCTGGGGGGCATTAGTGACTGTGACACATGAGCACCTGAATAAACTCTTCACAGTCATCAGTCACTCTCACCCACACACACAGACACACACACACACACACACACACACACACACACACACACACACACACACACAGAGAGAGTCGTGTTTCCATAACTTCAGGGGACATTTAATTGACTAACTCTAACCTTAACCTCAGCTACTTCTTACATAAACCTAAACATAAACCTGAACCTTCACCCAACCACAGTTCACTTCCTGATCCTAACCTCAACCACAACCTCACTGGTGACACACAGCCTCATTAAGACCGAGCTTTTGTCCCCATGAAGTCCACTGGTCCTGACAAGGTCACTTTTTATACTGGAAAAGCTCCTGGAGAGGTTACAAAAATGAGTACACACACACACACACACACACACACACACACACACACACACACACACACACACACACACACACACACACACACACGCAGAGACACACGCAGAGACACACACAGACACACACACACCTTCACCTCCACCCGACTCCAGGCCTCGGGCTGTCTGAGTCATCACACAGGAGGCCGAAAAAGGCAGAAAGGCTGCTGGGAAAATGTAAGGGAAGCTGCTCTGTGTGTGTGTCTGTGTGTGTGTGTGTGTGTGTGTGTGTGTGTGTGTGTGTGTGCGTGTGTGTGTGTGTGTGTGTGTGCGTGTGTGTGTGTGGGCACTACACTCTCTACTCTCTAATGGACTTCACTTCAGATTAATCTCAACGCCTGCAGGGGGCGAGACTTAATTACGCTCCGGCACAGAGTGTAAGCACATGTTGAAGTAAATGTGATCACACGTTTTCTGATGGAAGTAAATTAGATTCGAACGAGAGCCGGCAGCGGCGCGTTGACCTGAATGTCGGCGCCACCGTGGAAAACATAAATAAGAAGACATTAAAAAACCATCAGGCGGAGTTTGTGAAATCATTAAAACGATGTAAATGGACTCATCTGTCAAACCGAGTCGCCGTTTGCTGCCTGGAACGTGACTTCACGACTTCCATCATGAGTGTGAGTGTGGTGGCGAGTTTTAATGAGCGCTGAGCTGAGTGAACTCCATTTTAACTTTGCTATAAAAGACATTATATGCTTGTTAGCGTGTTTCCCAGCATGCACTGTGTTTGGGTTTTCTACAAGATGAAGGAGCTTTTTTCTATTTTACTTCTTACGTATATTTTCAGATGATGGAAATTCTTTAAAACCCACTTGAAATGACCACACACTCACACCAGGGATGATATAAATATAAAATCTGTGAGTCTGATGCCAATTGACTGATTAAACTAAACTGAACTCAGAGTCTGAATGTGCGTGAGTGATGGGAGGAGCCACATCTCACCTGAACCTCTGGAGAAGCTGACGAGAGCTCGATCGAGTCTCCGAACGCAGCCATGGAGAGTCGAACCAGGTTCCGGAGCATCCGCTGGTGCTCTGCGTCCGGACCCCCTCGGCCCTCCAAGGTCTTCGGCCTCCTGAGAGTCGCCTGGGACCCCGACCGAGCCGGCTCCGCCTCCTCCCCCTGAGGCCGTGCCTGTCGCTTTAAGGTGCTTGAGTGTGAGACTGAAGAGGAAGACGAGGTGTTCCTGGATGTCCGGAGAGTTCTGTACGATGTGGCGGGCGTCAGAGGCGGAGCGCCGTCCAGTTCGATGCTCCCGGGTTTCCTTAAGGTTCTGCAGTGATGGGTGACCAGTTGAGTGGCGTCCCCTTCTGGGAAGCCTTGGGAATGGAAGCTTGAGTTCATGGCTGACGGCGTCAAGGTGTACTGCCTCTCAGTTTCTACATCTTCTGACATCACTGGAGGTGGAGCCAGTGGCTGGGATTCACTGTCGTCCTCAGGAACCTCCTCCTTTCGCCCCCGGATGACGGGGATTAGCTGAATGTCCGACTTCCTGATGTTCTTCTGCGGCCGCCGAGGATGGCGGGTGTAGGTGGATTCAGCCTGTCGGCAGTTGTAGGCGTGGTTGTCTCGTTTCTCGGGGCGGCAGAAGGTCGTCACCAGGGCGATGGCCAGCAGAAGCAGCAGGCATGAAGCACCCAGACAGATCGCTAGCATCATGGCAAAACTGAGCTGTGCTCGGCTACCAGGTGACGAGTTCTTCAAATGGTCCTTGAGGTTGATGAAGGTCACCTCCAGAGTCACCTTAGTGGTCAGACTGGGAGAACCCATGTCTGATACAGCTACGCCCACTTTAAAGGTTTTCCCAATGAGCTCAGTAGCGTTGGTGGTGTTAACGAAGAGTTGACCCGTAGCCTCGTCCAACCAGAAGAGTCCGTTGGGGTTTCCGTGGGAAAGGAAGTACTGAACTTCCCCGTTGAGCCCCGAGTCCGGGTCTTCAGCTTTTATAGTTGATGCCATAAATCCAACAATTCCTTCTCTGACAGGTTGATTAATTATAAAATCGGCCGACGCCTCCTCCAGGTCGTTTCCCAGCTCCGTCACCACCTCCCCTTTGTCTGCGTTGACGGGCACGTTTAAAGACACCACGTCGCTTCTCGGCTTCGGCTCGGTGATGACCGGGTAGTTGTCGTTCATGTCCTCCACGTCGACCTGCACGGTAGCGCTGCTGGTGAGAGGCGGATGACCGTGGTCTACAGCCAACACGATGAAAGTGTAGGTGCTGGATTCCTCGTAGTCCAGAGGCTGCCGGATGCTTATGACACCACTGCTCGAGTGGATGTTGAAAATGTCTTCGTCACTGTCCAGGTCTTTGGGGCTTTGAATGGAGTAGGAGACTCTTCCACTGAGTTTCAGGTCGACATCGTGGGCTGCGACCTTGAGAGCGTGGTGGCCTACTTCGTTGTTCTCCTTGACAGTCGCCTGATACAAGGTTGTGGAGAACACCGGGGCATTGTCATTCTCATCCAGAACCAGGACAGGCAGTTGTTTCACACAAGACAGAGGAGGATCTCCATAATCCTGGGCCAGCAGCGAGATGTTGTACTGCATGACCTTCTCTCGATCCAAGCTGCCGTCGGTTACAATCATGTAGTTGTCACCATGAATCTTCTTGAGGCGGAACGGGCCGGATCCTTCCTGTATGCTTGCTATCGTTTTGCCGTTGTCCCCTGAATCTGCATCAGAGACCATCACCAGAGCAAGAAAAGTGTCCACCGAGGTTCCCTCGAGCACGGTGGCCACAGGGGAGTTGGGTGGAGTCCAGGTCATGTGGATCCTCGGTGCGTTATCGTTAATGTCTCTGAGCTTGACGTGCAGTTTGCAGTGCGAGGGGATGGAGTTGGGTCCACGATCACGGGCCTGGATAATCACTTCATAAGAGGTCTGGGCCTCATAGTCCAGGTGTGCTCTGAGACTCACGGCTCCGGTTTGTGGGTCCACAAAGAAAAGTTTGTGAACGTTGGGATGATTGTGTTTACTGAGCGAATACTCCACTTCCCCATTGGCTCCCTGGTCCGGATCGGTGGCCATGACGTTGATGATGGTTGTCCCGAGAGCTGTGTCCTCAGAGAGCTCCACAGTGGGAGTGCCGTCCTCAAACTTGGGGCTGTTGT
This sequence comes from Limanda limanda, assembly GCF_963576545.1. Lineage (NCBI taxonomy): Eukaryota > Metazoa > Chordata > Actinopteri > Pleuronectiformes > Pleuronectidae > Limanda > Limanda limanda. Next base: position 27,265,007 of record NC_083645.1, on the reverse strand, counting down.
CATTCGAGTCCTGAATATTAACACGGACTAGCGTGCTCCCAGATTTAAGGGGGTTCCCTTTGTCCCAGGCCACCAAGGTGAGGTCGAAGGAGTTTTGAACCTCCCTGTCAAGTTCTTTGATAACCACTAACTCTGCTTGTTTTGTTCCATCCGGACCAACCGTCACATCCAGAGCGAAATGCTGGTTGACGGACAGCGAGTAGGTCTGGAGACTGTTGGGACCAGCGTCAGGATCCACCGCCCGGTCCAGAGGGATCCGCATCCTGAGGCTGGCGGTCTCTGAGATCTCCACCTCCTGCAGAGGGCTGGGGAAGCTGGGGCTGTGGTCGTTCAGGTCCATGACCTCCACACGAACCCTCAGGCAGTTCATGGCCCCTTGTCTCTTGTAGAGGACGCTGAAGGCCACCTCACACAGGTCAGACCCCCGGCACAGCTCCTCCCTGTCCAGCCGGCCTTGGGTGGAGACGACCCCGTCCCGAGCGCTGACGGAGAAGGGAAGGGCTTTGCCATGTTCCACCACCTGGAAATCCTCCAGGGGACCGGTTTCGTCCCGCTGCCGAAGGTCATCCAGCAGCCGGCCGACCTGGGTCCCGGCCGGCTGCTCCTCCCAGACCTGGTACTTGATGATTATTGATGACGGCTCGGAGGAGCGAGCCTCAGAGCAAAGACTCAGAACCAGAAGCAGAGCCAGCAGCATATTGTTGTGAAGTAAGAAACTCTCTCCTGTCTACGGGCTAAACTGACATTTTTAACAAAAATAAAAGATAAATGTTGAAATTAAAACAAACTTTCAAACTGTCTTTAAAAAGAAAAGATAAGTATCAAGTCTGTCTCCTACAAACAAAAAGAATCTCCAGTTTCTTTTTTCAAAACAAACAACAGAACCAGTGAAGAAAAACTGAAAAGCAAACACCTAATTATTCGGTCAGAAGTCAATTATCTGAAGCTATAATTAAGATTTCTCCCTCCCTCTCTCTACCCGCTCCTCTCTCTCTCTGCTGCTCTGACTCACTCATGCTGCTGCTGGCGTCCGGCCGCTCGCTTCATCCTCCTTCACTCTGCAAAGTTTTCCTTCAACTGAGAAAGTTTGGACGTGAGATTCCACATGCCAGCGGAGCCGCGGCCAATCCGACGGGAGGAGGAGGGGTCTATGCAAATGGGTCCGGACTCAACACAAAGAAAATCCCTCCTGCCCTCAGGAAACTCTGCAGAAACTCTGGAGTGCTTTTAGAGAAACACGACACCGCCGCACACACGCCTGCCTGCGACTGGTTAGACTCATCCCAACCTGCCGCCTGGGCCCTGGACCCCAATCCCAGGGGGGGGGGGAGGGCCACAGGTCACATAGTAGTGAGCTCCAGAGCGATGAGGTATGGTCTGGAGACAGTAAAAACACAAATACAGATATGAAGAGAGGCCGTTATATATTATATTATATATTATATTATATATACAGTGACAGCATCAGAGGTTATAGTAGTCAGTAACTCTCAGTGTTTGAGTCTCTACTGAGCAAACAGAAGTTTATTAAAGTGTTTCTGTGTTTTCTTTAAAGTCTGATGTTTGCAAAGTTGATCGTTTGTTGTTATTTTTTATTTCACCAACTGTGACACGAATGCTGTAAATTCAGAAGCTCGACCTGAATGTGACGAAACCCACTTTCCAGCTTTAACCCTGAATTATAATTATGAAGAATTTCAGTGTTGAGGCCACAGACTTCAAAACATTCATCCAGAGCATCAGTTTGTTTCTCTGCTAAAGTGAAACATCAACGTACTTGGAGCAAGTATTTGCTTTAGATACTTAAAGTATTAAAAGTAAAGATACTCCCATAATGAAATGATCTAAGTAAATGTACTTTGTTAAATCCCACCACTGGTTACAGGTTTTTTCAAGAATAAATACTGGTTCATGTTTATTTATTTATTTGCATGAAAGATTAGATGATAAAATAAGATGAGATATGATGAGAAACAATAACATGGCAGCAAACAATTTATAATATGATAAGAATAAAAACAGTATTCAAAATAAAACTATAAATTATATACAATAACAACACATAATGCAGTATAGACTCATACTGATAATGATCCTGCTAAAGTTATGAGATGTGAATAATTTACTGCAGTATTACACATGCACATACTTTAAATACTTCACACTACATTTCATTCTTTGTTTAGAAACCAGCAGATACTAAATTAAAACCATCCGAACCAGTTGGTGCTCGCAGCCACAGATCAACTGACACAAGCTAAATATTTTCCCAGGATGCACCAGAGCTTATTTTTCATTTGGTCCCTGAAATATCCTGCAGGCTGAGAGAGAATCAAGCGTATCACTTTCCTCTCGGCCGGGGGGGTGGGGGGGCGTCCCCGTCCGATGAGAGACGTCCGCCGGACAGAGGGACGGACGACTGAGGAGGAAACAGAGTTTAAATCATTAAAATACACGAGTCAGACGGATCCATTCACTGTGAAAATAAACTGTTAAAGTTTAAACAGTTAAACTGTTAAGTGAGGCCAAAGTGCCTCAACGGCCCCCTGGTGGCCGGCTGCAGTATGGGTCATTGCACCTCCTCCATGTTAGCAGATGGGACATAAACCGAACTTAAAAATTCAAGTGGACGTTAAATAAATGTTTGTCAAAGATGGTTTCTGTTATTTTAGATCGTTCTTATCAAAACGATGTTTGTTTGGTTTTAATTAGGCTGAGACGTTGTGATTGACAGCTCCCCCCCCCCCTCCCTTTATCTACGGGACAGATATTTGATCTTCATCTGTGGATGGAGGTTGGAAGTGGACACGGGTCGTCCATCTTTCTTTACAGTCAACGGCTGAAAGGGAAAACTGATTTAGACGGAGCAGAGGTCAGCCAATCAGATGAGACCATCACCAAAACAAACACCATCGACCTCCTGTGTGCTGCCAATCAACTGGTGTTCAGTGTGTGAGAGGGAGAGAGAGAGAGAGAGAGAGAGAGAGAGAGAGAGAGAGAGAGAGAGAGTCTGCAGACACACACACACACATCTGTTTCCAGTGTGTGTGTGTGTGTGTGTGTGAGAGGGAGAGAGAGAGAGAGAGAGAGAGAGAGAGAGAGAGAGAGAGCGTCTGTTTCCAGTTAATTTACCACCTGTGTGTGGTTGTGTGTGAGTGTGTGTGTGTGTGTGTGTGTGTGTATGTGTGTGTGTGTGTGTATGTGTGTGTGTGTGTGTGTGTGTGTGTGTGTGTGTGTGTGTGTGTGTGTGTGTGTGTGTGGTTGTGTGTGAGTGTGTGTGTGTGGTCGGGTTGCTTCATACCATCAGTCTTCATGTGTGTTCGCCTCATTTAAAGTTAAAACATTTAATTAATTTATAATTTCAGACACTATAATTTGGATTTCTTATTTTTCTTGTTGCCGTTGGAAACGTCCGGACGACGCGTTGTGTTTGATTTTAGTTTTTTTTTTTTACAGTAGAAGAAGTAAAAAGTAAAGTTAATAATAAAACCAGAACTTTGGTGAATGAAGAACATCTGCAGCAGCTGCACTGATTCAAATGTGTTTCACTGTGAGAACTGAAACTTTCCTTCTGCATCGACTGAGCTGGAGTCTGACTGACAACAGATGACAAACCACAGCATGGTGGCTAATCACACACACACACATAATCACACACACACACACACACACACACACACACACACACACACACACACAGACATCTGGTGATCAGAAGACGTGCAGTTGTTGAACATCAGCCTCTACACAAAGTTATCGTGTGTCATTACGCTGCTTCTCCACAAATCAAAACTCATCTAACGACCAAGAGGAAACATTTGCATTAGCTCTGTTTTATAATTTCACAGATATAAAAAAACTGATTCACAGAAACCAGAGAAAATCTGCACACAAATAAGTTGTTGTGACTTAAACCAGTGTTTGTGTGTAAAAGGAATAAGTTTGTTAAACTAAATATCTGCATTAGTTTGTGCAAGATCTTAAGTGATTCCTCAAACACTGGATCAACGATATCTTTAACAAGTCATCACATTTCAACACCTCCTGTTGTTTGGCTTCATGATTATCTTTACTAGTGTGTGTGTGTGTGTGTGTGTGTGTGTTTGTGTGTGTGTGTGTGTGTGTGTGTGTGTGTGTGTGTGTGTGTGCGTGTGTGAGTGTGTGTGTGTGTGTGTGTGTGTGTGAAAAGTGACATGTTTTGTAACACATCAGATTTAAGGTGTCGTCGGTGTGTGTGACCCCATTAGCTGCCTTTTGTTTGACCTGAAAAGTCTGTCCACCAACAGGGCATGTGTGTGTGTGTGTGTGTGTGTGTGTTTGTGGGTCTTTGTGTGTGTGTGTGTGTGTGTGTGTACATTGTTAAAAGCAGGATGTAGCTGATCTCATGACCCACATGAAGCCAGATAAGAATCAGAGTAGAAGATAAACGACAAACTCCAGAGTGAGAAGCTGAACTGTGTGTGTGTCTGTGTGTGTGTCTGTGTGTGTGAGGGGGGTGTCATTGTGCTTTGTATCTTATATCGTGTTGTGTATACTATCGTATTGCATCATTTCATATATCGTATATTTTATCTTGTCTTATATCGTAGAAAATTGGACTTAAAACCAGTGGAATGTTTTCACTGTGAAGAGAAGAACCATCAGTCTGTCAGAGCCGGCTTCTCATTGGTCGAACCCTCATGACAACAGGTGATGACACGTCTCTGCTGACGCCCAATCAGGACGGAGCTGAACCCGCTCACCTCCTCTATTGTCCACTGAACCTCTGATTTGTTTGTTTACGTGTCGACCTCTGACCTCCCTGCTCCTTCGTCCTCCTCCTCATCATCACCTCTTTGTCTGCCTCCCTCACCTCTCCACCCTTCTTTCTTTTCCTTAAACACTTCTGCAGACTCTCCTCCTCCCCACCTCCTCCTCCTCCTCCTCTCCATCCTCCATCCTCGCCTCCTCCCCTGCATCTGGGAACAGGTTTCCTGCCACAGGAAGCGGTCTGATGGTGGAGGCCAGAGGCAGGATGTCCTGCAGAGGAGGGGAGGAGAGGAGGAGGAGAGGAGGAGGGGAGGTGAGGAGAGGAGAGGAGAGGAGGAGGAGGAGGGGAGAGGAGGAGAGGAGAGGAGAGGAGAGGAGAGGAGAGGAGAGGAGAGGAGAGGAGAGGTTTTGGTTTTTCAAAATCCATTTATTTTCTATTTCCAGGAACAAAAACACTTCTTACGTCAGCCACCAGCTGTACACCGCAACCAAACAAGGTTAATAAATACTACATATAGATTATTTTCGATATATACACACACACACACACACACACACACATGTACATACCCACTCACACATCCATACTAACTGTCGTATCTCAAATTACAGGTTAAAAATCAGTTCCCCTTCATCCCCAAGGGTGCATAGAATCCCCGCAACAGCCCATATGCGGCTAAATGTCATCAAATTGTCCATCATTTTGTAGTAGGCGTGTTCTACTCTGAGTCTGGCTTTCAGAAATCCAACCAGCATTGGCGCCGGATGCACGCTACCAGTGTCCAGTGCTTGGTTCCTCCGTGTCAGCCAAATGGCTAGCTTTGCAGAACCAGAGACAAAGTTTACCAGGTTGTGTACAGCTTTTTCCTTTGCAGAATATTTCGGACCATAAATGAACAAACCAAAAGAAAATACCTCTCCCAGGCCCTGAAACCACCCTTTTAACACATTAAAAAGTGCTTCCAGCCGTGGACACTGAACAAATAAATGTTCCAGTGTTTCAGCTTGGGAGCAGAACGTACACCCCTCCCCCAGCTCCGGATCAAGGTGCGCTCTGTATCTGTTTGTAGCTATCGCCCCGTGCACTACCCTCCACTGGAGGTCTGCTGTCCGTTTTTCAATGGGCAGCTTGTACAAGGCCCGCCAGCTGCCTTTCGGAGAAGCCTCTGGCTCCAATAGCCCAGTCCACCTCGACTCTCTCATCTCTTCCAGAGAGTGCAAATTACGAACCTTTACACAGGTCTGGTAGACAGACTTTTTTCCCACAGTCTGAAAGCTGTCTAGGTGAGGAGTTGGGAAGGACAACAACTGACCACGCCTCTCCTGCCACTCCCCAACAGCTGGGCTGATGAATAAGGAGGGGAAACTGTATTCCGAGTCATCACTCCACTGGTCACACAGAGTATTGTTGCTTGCAAAGACTCTCATGGTTTGTGGCAGGGCGGCACAGACCTCCTCCAACACTTTGTTTATCAGTCTGGTAGAGTTGATATTGCTGTTCGCTCTCAGGGTATCCACCGATGTTGCTGTCATCTTTATCAGATGGCCCAGTTTGGTGCATCCAGCTCGTCTGAGGTTGTCTCTGAGGCTGGCAGACTGCAGTGTTTCCGACCTCATAAAGTCATTGAAGAACAGCGGTTCCTCAAACAGCCACAAACCAGGTGTTTCATTGTTTTCTCTACTGACATGAAAAATCTGCCATGCATCTAACATTGACTTGTAAAACGGGGTCAGCCCGGTGAGATCCATGTCCTCCGTTCTTAAAAGGAAGAGATGTTTGTCGTAGCCCAATCTTCCAGCTCTCCTCAGCAGCAGTCGTGCCGCATCAACCCACCTCGGCCCACAGTTGTACAGTAGTCTTTGAGCTGCCCGAAGGCGAAAAGCGGCAATTTTGGACTTGATGTCCACCAGTCCCTGTCCTCCTTCCACCACCGGCAGATAGAGGACTGCTGCCCGAACCCAGTGTTTGCCAGACCAGAAGAAATCCAGTATGGCTCTTTGTAGTTCCTCAATTAGTCCTCTCGGTGGCGTCAGAGCCGTAAGCCTGTGCCAGAGAGTCGAGGCAACCAGACTGCCGGCAACCAAAGCTCTTCCCCTATAGGACAGCTGGGGTAGCAACCATTTCCACTTAGACAACCGAGCACACACCTTCTCCTTCACTCCCTCCCAGTTTTTTGTTAGAAACACATCGCTACCCAAAAATACACCCAAAACTCTTAACCCCTCCTTCCCCCACTCAAGACCACCAGGCAGACTTGGTATTGCTTGCCCGCTCCACTGTCCCACCAACAAAGCCTCGCTCTTTTCCCAGTTCACCCGTGCAGAGGAAGCCTTACAATACAGTGACAGTGCTTCTTGTAAAGAGGACACATCTTGTTGATTAGAGACCACCACATTTACATCATCTGCATATGCAGAGACTATGAGGGAGTACTCGGGATCTGGGAAGCCAGGCAGCGAGAGGCCACTGATCTTACCCCTCAACCTGCAAAGCAAAGGCTCTATGGCCAGACTGTATAACTGCCCAGAGATTGGACAGCCTTGTCTTATCCCCCGCTGTACCTGGATTGGTCTGGTCAGCCCTGTCCCCATCTTTATCATGCATTGTGCACCATTATATAATAGGCTGAGCCATGCAATAAACCCATCACCTAAACCAAAAGCTCTTAAAGTGTCAAATAAATAAGAGTGATCTACCCTATCAAAAGCTTTCTCTTGATCCAAAGAAACAATTCCACAATTAAACTCATATTTTTTACATACATCCATAACATCTCTAATCAGAAAAATATTGTCCATGATTGTCCGATCTGGTATACAGTACGTTTGGTCTCTGTGGACAATCATCTCCAAAATGTTTTTTAGTCTGTTGGCTAAGGCTTTTGAAAGTACCTTGTAGTCTGTGCACAGGAGAGCAACGGGCCTCCAGTTTTTAAGTAAGGCCAAATCTCCTTTCTTTGGCAGCAGGGAGATTACTGCTCGCTGACAAGAGACAGGAAGTGAACCTGTTCTCAAACATTCCAAAAGGACGCCATGTAGGTCCGGACCAATGATGCTCCAGAATCTCCTTAGCAGATCATTGGAGAGACCATCAATCCCTGGCGCTCGTCCTGATGCCATCTGGTTCACCGCTTCTGTCAGCTCCTGCAGAGTTAGCTCAGAGTCGAGGGCAGTTTTCTCCTCTTGGCTAAGCTGGGGTAGTCCCTGCAGCAGCTCCTCACGGGACTCCATGCAGCAACTTTCCTCACCAAACAGGTCGGTGTAAAAAGCTGACGCCTGGCTCCTCATCTCGCCTGGACAGGTGGTTATTCCGCCCCCTGGGAGTCTAATGCAGGTGAGCTGTCTTCTTTGTGCAACTGATCTTTCAAGATCGAAAAAGAAAGCAGTTGGTGCATCCATGTCTGTTAGATGAAGCAGCCGGGACCTCACGAGAGCTCCCTTAACCCTTTCCTGCAGGTATGAGCTCAATTTCAACTTTTTTTCCTTCAGTAGTGTTTGACCTGTGGTGGAATCTGCAACTAAGCCCTCCTCTATGTTTACAATGCTATCCTCCAGTTCTTTAATGACTGCTTTAGCTGTGGCAGTGGAGTATGAGGTGTACTGTTGGCAAAACACACGAATTTGTGCCTTGCCTATCTCCCACCAGAGCTTTAAAGAACTGTAATCTGTTTTTTTATTTTTCCACTGGCGCCAAAACAGCTCAAAAGCTTTACAGAACGCAGTGTCTTGCAGCAGTTTGTTGTTAAAACACCAGTAGGATTTAACCCTCTCCCCTGGTGAAATTACTAACTCTATGCTAACCAGATGATGGTCTGAGAAACCAACCGGGCTAATGATGCTGTCACTTAGTCTGGCTCGAAGGTTTTGGGATATAAGCAACATGTCTAGTCTGGCTGCCGTCACCCTGCTTTCTCTGACCCTCATCCATGTATATTGTCTGGCTATTGGATGCTTTAACCTCCAGGTGTCAACCAGATCTTGCTGTTTAATAAGACTGTTAAGGGTCTGCGCTGACTGGGGGTGAGGTTCTTCACTGGTCCGGTCCTTAGTAAAATCTAGAGTACAATTGAAATCACCTCCGACAATTAGCTGATCCTGCTGATAGTTTTTAAGTTCGTTTTCTAGTAACTTAAAAAAGCGTACTCTCTCTGCACCTTGATTAGGGGCATAGACGTTCACAAAAACCAACACTGTATTTTCTATTTCTGCTTTTACTAATAACAACCGCCCCTTCACTAATTCTGTAACGGATAAGATGGTTGCATTTATTGTTTTGGTGAACATTACAGCTACTCCTGCAATGAAGTTGGAGCCATGGCTTAAGGCATGAGGACCCCTCCACCATAAACCCCAGTCTACTTCATCACTCGATGTTGTGTGTGTTTCCTGCAAAAATAACACATCAATGTGTTTTTGAGTCGAGATCTCTGCTATAACAGCTCTTTTTTTACTTTCTCTTCCCCCGTTAATGTTAAGTGACCCTATTTTTAATTTCCTCATAGAAAAGTCAGAAAAGAAAATAAACAGGAAAAATACAGAAATCAGTGAAGAAGAAAACACCAAGTGATGCATGATTATTTTACAGTGCTCCTCGTCTGTCTCGTTGTTTTTCCTTTAGCCTGTTTCCTCAGGGTTGTCATGTGTTTTTTCAGACGGAAACGTTTCTTCTCGTCGAGCTGATCCAACCCATACTGTCTTTTCAGAAACGCCACCGATCTAATAAATTTTTCTGTATCATCAAAATACTCTTCCACTTTGGCTACTCTCGCATATGTTACGTCAAGAAAGTTGTTTATTTCTTCCAAAGTGTAGAGGGAGATATCTCTAGCTGGGGTCCCAAAAGATGCTACACTCTCTAGGTCTGACTCCTCCTCCATCTCTTCACCTGGGGCCTGACTGGCTGGCAGACTCTGTCCCTCATCGTTGTTCACACAGTGATCTGTGGCACCTGAGGGACCTGCCTCCTCAACATGTGGCATTTCTGCAGCTGCAGACTGGGAGGATTTCTCTAGGTCCTCAGACACACGCAATTTCTTGGACAGACTCTGCCCCTCTGACTTCTCTGCTTCAGGCTGTGAACCGTCCCCCCCACTCACTGCATCACCGCCACTTAAGGCTCTGCCGCGAGTGGGCTTTGACACTCCAGCGCGAGGAGCGTCCTCCGCTGCGGCGCCGGGCGCTGTTTCCGGTTCAGCGCCGGCCGCCGCCCCGGTCCCCGAGCCGCTCGGCTCAGTTTCCGGTTCGGTGCTCGGTGCCGCCGCGGCCCCCGAGCCGCCAGGTGTAGCCGCTGCTTCGGTGCTATGCGCACCTGCCGCCCCTTCGGCAGTGGCAGCGGCAGCGGCAGCCGCCGCATCCGCCGCCTCCTCAGCAGTGGCAGCGGCAGCCGCCTCCGGGCCGCTGCCACTGCCACCTGCCGCTTCACCGGCCCGCCGATGGTGCGGACACGAGGAGCGCTTGTGCCCCACATCCCCGCAATCAAAGCACTTAAAGCTCCCGGAGCTGGCGTACACCATGTAGAACCCGTCCCCGTGCTTCACTCTGAAGGAGACCTCCAGAGAGTTCGTGGTGGATGACAGGAACATAAACGCCTGCCGTCTCAGGGACTGTACATGTCTCAATTTGGGATCCTTGCAACCGAGATTTAACGTTCTGAACCCGCTAGAAAATTTACCGAATCTGCTGAGCTCGGATCTTAAGATCTCATTTGAGATAAAAGGCGGAACTCCGGATACCGTGATCCGAGTTGCGGGAACCGACAGCGGGTTCACCTGCACGAAGCCGTCCCTAATAAACACTCCACTGGCAATCAGCTGGTGCACCTGTGGTTCCTCCTTGAGAAATACCACCACCGCTTTGCTCATTCTGGAGGCATAAACTACATTATCATGTCCCACCTGTTCTCCAACAGCCAGCAGGACTTCCTCCACCTTAACGTTGTCCCCCGGCGGGACTATTCTGACTCCCTGCCGGAGTGACGGAGGTGGCGTCTCCGTGGACGCCATTCCTCCAGAGACCCCCGACAAACCCGCGGTCTGTCGTTGCCACTTGAAAACAATAATAAAGAAAAGGCTTACCTTATCATGCAGATAGGAAATGAGAAACAAAAACCAAGGAAATCCCAGTAAACAGGCAAACCCAGTTCAAAATCTCCGCGCCACCCACGCGTCCACCACCACCACTCACTCACACCGGAAACGGAAAGAGAGAGAGGAGAGGAGAGGAGAGGAGAGGAGAGGAGGAGAGGAGAGGAGAGGAGAGGAGAGGAGAGGAGAGGAGAGGAGAGGAGAGGAGAGGAGAGGAGAGGAGAGGAGAGGAGAGGAGAGGAGAGGAGAGGAGGTGAGGAGAGGAGTGGAGGAGGGGAGAGGAGGAGAGGAGAGGAGAGGAGAGGAGAGGAGAGGAGAGGAGAGGAGAGGAGAGGAGAGGAGAGGAGGAGAGGAGAGGGGGAGAGGAGGGGAGAGGAGGGGAGGGGGAGAGGAGGGGAGAGGAGGGGAGGAGAGGAGAGGAAACGAGAGGAAGAAGAGGAGAGGAGAGGAAACGAGAGGAGCGGAAACGAGAGGAAGAAGAGGAGAGGAGAGGAGAGGAAACGAGAGGAAGAAGAGGAGAGGAGAGGAAACGAGAGGAAGAAGAGGAGAGGAGAGGAAACGAGAGGAAGAAGAGGAGAGGAGAGGAAACGAGAGGAGAGGAAACGAGAGGAAGAAGAGGAGAGGAGAGGAAACGAGAGGAAGAACAGGAGAGGAAACGAGAGGAAACGAGAGGAAACAAGGAGAGGAGAGGAAACGAGAGGAAGAAGAGGAGAAGAGAGGAGAGGAAACGAGAGGAAACAAGGAGAGGAGAGGAGAGGAAACAAGAGGAAGAAGAGGAGAGGAGAGGAGGGGGAGGTTAGGAAACGAGAGGAAGAAGAGGAGAGGAAACGAGAGGAAACGAGAGGAAGAAGAGGAGAGGAGGGGAGAGGTTAGGAAACAAGGAGAGGAGAGTAAACGAGAGGAAGAAGAGGAGAGAAAAGGAAGTAGGAGAGGAGAGGAAGCAAGGAAAGGAAAGGACAACTGTTACCACGAAACACTTGATAACTTTAAGGTCTATTTGAAGAAGAACTCCTGGAAATCATTTTTAATTACAACTAAAGTGCAAAAGCAAATATGTTTTGTAGAAGTTTAAACTGGTTTGAGTGAAGAGGAAACATCTCATGTCGGCAGAAGACTGGAGCCACTTTCCAAAATGGTGAAGATTGATTTATTGCAAATAAAAATTTAGCAAAACAAATTGTCTAAAGCCACTATGAACATTTTTTAAATAAACCAGACCACAAACTTTATCATACTTTAACCAGTGAGACAATAACCCAGGGGAGCTGGTCTGAGCAGAAAACAGGAGAACACGACGGGTTGTGTTGTGTTTTGTGTGTTGCTGTGTGTTGTTTGCAGTCAGTGTGTGTCTGTCTGTGGTAGAGTGGTCAACCATCAGACCTCCATGTCTGTAGCCCCCCCCCCCGCCCATCGTTTCCTCTCATTCATGAAACTCACGTCTGATTTCTGGTTTGCAGAGAAGAGATTTTACTTCATGTCAAGTTTCAGTTAAATGAAATTAACACAAACATGAACTGTGTGTGTTGTGTAGTTGTTCTGTTTTCAGGCTGATGAGGTAAAACAACACATTGAACCACACAAAGGAAACAACAGCGTCACAACGTGTGTGTGTTTGTGTGTCAGAGCAGGTATAAGTATCTGCAGCGTTCATTGTGTCTTCCTGTGATTGTGGATCTTCCTCCAGCTCATCATGACCTACTGACCTCTCACACACACAAACACACACACACACACACACACACACGGCTCATCATGAAACATTCAGATTTGACCCAGATTTTAAATATTAAAAATTTTGACGTGGGAATGTAAACACCGGTTTCACAGCCTGAATATTAATGTGGTGAGTTGTGCGTTTATCAGGATGTGTTTAAATTAATGAAAATACAGAGTTGTGTTGATATTAAGGATTTTCTCAAATTAAGTTAAATGGCAATAACATTTTATTTTTGTCTGAATCTTAGTGGCTAAAATTAGATAAATATAGTCATCATCAGTGTGTGTGTGTGTGTGTGTGTGTGTGTGTGTGTGTGTGTGTGTGTCTGTGTGTGTGTGTGCTCTAATGCTCTGGTTGCTCTGTAAGTGAAACCACGTTTCCTTTTCTTTGGTTTAAATGTTTCTGCTGAAAAAACATTCAGTTCACTTCCTGTCTGAAGGAACAAGTGGTCCACATCTGTCTCACACACACAGACACACACACCTACACACACACACACACACCTACACACACATCAAGGTGCTCTGATGACACACACATGTTGCATGTTGGAGGAAACTCTGGTTTTGAGTGTTTCTCTTAAACGTGTTTATTTTCATACAGTAGTCATGCGGACTCACTGGGAAATGTTTTATAAAATAAAAGCCTGGAGCTCTGGATGCTACAGGAGAAAGGTCAGAGGTCACAGTGAGACGTCGGGGGACACACACACACACACGCACACACACCTTAAGACACACTACAGCTGATTCTTTTCTACTATTTGTTCAACTTCTGCCTTTTGTGTAAGATCAGGATTCTGGACACAGTCATAACGGTTTTAAATGTAATTTTCTGAGAATAATTGTTTAATCAAGAAATTTAAACAAATAAACGCAGTGTCCATGTTGTGTGTGTCCATGTTGTGAGTCCACGTTGTGAGTCCACCTCGTGTTGGAAGCTTCAGCTACCTGGTGTGTAATTCCTAACTTTCCTCCTTTTGTGTTTCTGTTTCCGTTGCCGCTTCCTGTTTAACCTTCAGCGCAGCAGCGAAGCTAAATCAGATGTTACGCTCAATTGTCTTTGTCATCATGAAGAAACCAGTTTGTTATCTTTATTCTTATAAGCTGGGTTTTTTATGAAATATCTGGTTTCATGTTGTTGCAGAAAGAAGTGTGATGATGCACATTGACACTGCAGGAGTTGTGTTGTTTTGTTGTACAGTTTCTGCTCAGCGCTGCAGCAGATCTGTTGAAGTCAAACCTGCAAGGAACTGATGCTCCGAGGAAATGCTGCCCCCTTGTGGTGTAAGCAACGTGAAGTCAAGTATTAATATAAAGTTATGAATGAAAACGCTGATTCACCCACTGCTCCTGAAAACCTCAACACATCCGAACAACTCAACTAACGAAGCGCTCAGAATTAAATTCGTTATTCTCTCTGTAGCTGGTCACAAATAAATACTTTCATGTGGTTTTATGTGAGAACAATTAAATGTTTGATTTCAAATAAATCAGGGAACAAAATTCACAGCTTCTGTCATTGAGTTTATTAAAATCAGTACAATATTTGTCATCAGCACAGTAGAAAAACAAGTGATTTAAAATCATCATTAACTAACAAATAAACGTTAACTCATAATTTTATTCTCTAGTAAAGAATCTACAAAGTTGCACTGAAATTGACGACAGCATCGAACCAGGCACTCGGTACAAAAGGAAATCTAAAATTAAATTAAAACACATTCAAATAAGATAATTCTTAAATACCTGATTGCAACCGATTAAGTAAAGAAGTTCTTAACTTCACCTTCAGATGAAAAAGCTCAAAGGAACATATGAAAGTTTTTTTTAATGATTTAATCACAAGAAAACAACAGAACTACTACGTTTGATAAAAATTGACAAATTAAAGGTTTTACAGCGAGAAAATCAATGTTTAAAAAAAACACTTTGACACATTTGAATTCTGAGGAAGTTCGTTATTTCAAATAAATGTTTTTGTTCTGTTTCTTCTCAGTGAAAAGTGAGAGTGAAGAAATAAAAGTTTGATTTAATGTGACTGAGCTGCAGCAGAAAGGACCCGTGGTTCAAACATGAGAATATCGCCCTCTCCTGGCCGTACCTCAGTATCGCATGTTACTCCTACGATATATTATTCAAATCACGTTGAGGCCAAAGAATCAAACAGGATCAGAAACAACTTATTTTCTAACCATAGAGATAATTCATGCGGAAGAAGAGGATCTGAAAACAAGGATGTGAAACTGCGACTTCACAGAATAAAACCAAGAGGTTTCAAATCCAGAAGAGGACAAAAATTTAAATCTTTAGATAAAGGTTTGTTTTTTGTTTTGGTTCCCTTTGACTTTTTGTCCCTTGTTCAAACTTCTCATTATTAATTTCTTCAACTTTTCAACTTCCTCTTGACCTTTCTGGGCTCCTGACGATTTCTGTTTTCAGAATTTATGTTTCTCACTCTGATCAAAATGTAAAAATCTGATTATTCATTGAAATGTTTAGATCTACTACTATATGAACTATGTATTGGGCATTTTGAAAAGTATTAATTTATTAGGCTCATGCCTGGAGAGTTGAAATCTTTTTCTCAGTTTTTGGCATAATAGATAATTCATCCTGTGCAAAAGGCAGATCAGACAGAAACCGTTAGATTCCTCTGAGCTTTGGCTTCATGTTGACTCACAAATATTTTAAACCTCCTGTTACTTTGAATCGGCTCCAGATTTTATTTCTTGGAGAAATTAAGAAAACATGAAATACTAATTATTTCCTCAGCTTTTGAAATGTGTGACTTAAAGTTCAGCTGCTGAATGGATTTTTGTGTCTGTAGAAAATAGACGAAGCTTTTACTGGTTAATAAAAATGTTTGATGGCTCAGATGAATGTAAACAAACTGGAGAAACTTGTCTTTGTGCATAAAAAAATAATCTCCGTACCATATTTGTCGTGGTTGGACTTTACAAACGCTTGTTATTCTGAAGGTTAATGTCTAACACGTGTCTGGTGTCTTGTTTGACCAGTTTCAGGACTTTGTGCAACTTCTGCTTTCACTTCCAAATTTTCTTCTTGTACATGCAAATAAACACACAAAGAAAAACCTTGTGTCGGTCCGTGTGGTTGTTCAGGTGGAGTGAAGGGACAGCGCCACCTTGAGGCAGCCCAGCTCCCCCGCCTTGCTGCTCAGGACGCCCTGCACCCGGTAGTCCCCGTTGGTCAGCCAGTACGGCAGGTCCATGTCCGGCAGGGAGAAGTCGGACTGAGGGAGCGAGTACGAACCCTGAGGAGACACGAGGGGTCGGGAACATTGAGTTTTTATTGTAAATATCAATGAAAATAACTTTTGCACCTTGAGCTTCAGGTTATGAGTTTTTTAGAGCTTTAGATTGGAGTCATAACAAGTCGACGGGCACAAGAGGAGGAAGAAACTTTTACTGAATAACAGTCGGGACAAAGTACAGCTGAGGTTTATGGGCTTGAGTCTTTTCAGGTTAACAGAACAAACCGAGCGAGTTCAGAGATCTTATCATTGTTTATTGTAAAACTAACTACTAGTTGCAGTTAAGTAGGTTATCAGGACCAGTTCCTAGGTTCGTAGGAGCAGTAAAATAGTTAAACAATGAAAATAATAAATATAGTGAACACACCACAGACAATAGAGTTAGTTGAAATGCCGGTTTCTTTTGTATAAGAATAGAAAAAGAATAGTTTTAGATAGAATAACAAACAGGCACCATATAACACATTTACAATACAACTAACAAATAACACACGTTACATACAAATCTTCAAATTAATTAAATTCAAGTTCAATCTTTTAGGAAAAGAAAAGATTTACCGTTTCCTATTTTTGGTTTTATCAATTCTATTTTGACTTCTGTTTAAATTCGTTTTTAAACCAGAACTATTGTATAACTTTTGATTGATTTTAATCTTTGTTAAACATTTTAATCAGATTAAATCATAGATTTTATAACTAATATAAACTTAACTCAGGTAACTTTTAATACTATTTATTCAACCATTTATTAACTTATTTATGTTCTCATGTTTCTTTTAACCTGGGTTACATTATCATTGTTTATCATTTGTTTATCATTGTTTCTGTTACAGTAGAAGACTCACGGCTTTGAAGGGGCAGCGGCAGGGCAGTCCGTACGTGTGCAGCGGCTCCGGACAGTCCTGACCCGGTGGGATCAGCTGGCTCAGAATATCACAGATGTCCGGGTAGTGGCAGCTGCCGATCTCCTCCACACAGGGGATCTTCACCCAGAAGCCGGCCACCTCCTTCTCCATGGTCACAGTCACCTGAGGACAGAAGAGACTCAGTGAAACGTCTGCAGATGGATTCAGGAGTTAGTGTTTGTTATGTGAAGCAGCAGCAGGAGGTCAGAATCCCAGCCTGCCACCAAATATCATGTTAATCTGTCAGGAGGATTTTGTGTTATCCTCCTGATCAGTGTTGGGGAGTAACGGAATACATGTAACGGCGTTACGTATTTAGAATACAAATTATGAGTAACTGTATTCCGTTACAGTTACAAATTAAATAGATGGTATTCAGAATACAGTTACATTGTTGAAATCAGTGGATTACATGACGGTACTTCTCGAGTTTATTCACTCTCTCGTAAATCCACCGGCGGCAAAGCCCCCAGGAAGCAGCTGGAGACCAGGGCTGCCGTAAGAGCGCCCGGCCCCCGGCGGCGTGAAGAAGCCTCACGGCGACCGGCTCGGGACCGTTACAGGCCCGGGACCGTGGCTCTGAGAGAGTTCCGTCGCTACCAGAAATCTACGGAGCTGCTGATCCGCAAGCTGCCCTTCCAGCACCTGGTGAGAGAAGACCGACCTGCGCTTCCAGAGCTCCGCTGTCATGGCTCTGCAGGAGACCAGCGAGGCACGCCGGGTTCACACCGGACGCTGAAGCGCCGGGCAGCGCTGATAATATCACCCGTTGACCCAGTAGTATAAAAGCATATAGTCACTTGTTGCTCCAACATTAACTGCAACAGCGTCCCAATTTAATGTCATCTATCTTCAAGAACTTCTCCGCTGTTTGCTCCGTTCAATGTCGGGTGTCGAGGGTAAATTACGTATTCTCCGCCCCCCCCTCTCTTTTTATCTTTATGACTGCTTATGTGTCTGTAGTGGATGGGCAGAGGGGGGCATTTAATAATGTGATCGGTAAAATTGGTAAAATTAAAACTCCAGGACAACAGAAGGGGAATACAAACTATGGGATGCATACTTTATCATTTATATCATATAAAATGTCATCAATATCGTTTAAAATCATTTTTCAGTGTGTTTCCTGGAGCGATACGCTCGCGTCAAGCGCAAAAAAAAATAGACTCGACGCCGAAACGATCGCTGCACGACGCGAGGCAGCCTTGGCGCAGGGGGGGGGGGGGTCCTTCAGCCTCCGGTGGGGCCGGCACAGAGGTGGAGAGGATGGGAGCCGGACATCCAGCTGGAGAGAGAGTTTAAACTGCTGCTGCTCCACTGACTATAACAACGCCGCAATCATACACTTGCATTACAAACCGGAAGTATTCCAAGTATTCAGAATACGTTACTTAGATTAGTTAATGTAATGGAATACGTTACAGATTACATTTTTGGGCATGTATTCTGTATTCTGTAACGGAATACGTTTTGAAAGTATCCTTCCCAACACTGCTCCTGATTAACAAACACAAAGGCAATGGACAGGATGATCAATCAAATCAGATAAGAGCACGAGACAAGGCCGTTTTGAGTGGTTGAGGTGTTTTTATCTTTTATTCGTCCCATCAAATCGGGTTCAAAGGTCACAGTAACAGATCCAAGCTCCTCTCCTCACATATATTGTTTTGTCTCTTCCCACTGGTTGTGGGTTTATAACAGTTTAGGAACTAAATACATCCAGACCTCTCCGGTCACCTGGGTCGGTTCTGCTTTCCGTTGTGTTGGGGTTTTTTGTTTGGTCATATATGTGGAACAAACTCCTCAGAACCACAGATCTGTGAATCTCAGTTCTTTTAATTCAAGGCTGAAGAGTTTCTTGTTCCCTTGAGTATTTTGTTAAATCAAGTTATTACTGATTTCTGACACTGAACTGTTACTTTAACTGTTTGTTATCTTTTGCTAGTTCTCTACCTCTTCCATCTAAATACTTTTATAGTCTTTGTTGCTTTTACATGTTTTCTTCCTGCCTCTTCCCATCTTGTGTGAAGAACCTTGAATCTTTCTCACTGTAGAAATGTGTTGCAAAGATAAACTCGCTTCTATTCGCAGGAGATAGAGAGCTGATACATAAACAGTGAAGGAAACAATGAGACTGTTGTAAAGTGTGGAAATGTTCAGGGTCACGTGAGAAGAAGATTTGACACAGTTCACCAGAGAACTGATAAGGTTTCACACAGCAGGTCCTCATGATGTTTCCATGTCAACAGCAGGAAATCAGTTTCACACCAGTTTCAGACTTTAAGTCATTGGACCAGTAACTTACTTTGAATATTTTCAAAACAGGCTTTTCTAGATCATATGATTCTTGTTGACTTCATACAGTTCTAATTTGTTTAAACGCACTGAAGTCTGATAAATGTACTCGTCTGTTTGGGTTACAAAGCAGTAAAACAGAACTTAAGACGTTTCAAGAGACTTTCAGGACTCGTTAAGAGACTTTTTATTTCCAAACTTTCTCTAATTTGAGTCTTTTCTTCTTCGTGAATCATTTTTTAAACCTCAAAAGCAAAATCCTTTCTTGCCATTTCCCTGTTTTACTGCAAATGTTCATGTCTCCATGTGCTCAGTCAGCTCACAGGAGCAGGTCCACACATGTCTGGAGGACAGAAGACAACAAACAAAGGCAGTGGAGATGTTGCACAAGAGGGTTGAAACCTGAGTAATGATGCGTTTATGGGTCATTGGCAAAATCAGACCTGTGGACTTCACTATCACTTCACTTTGTCCCTTTAATCTCTTCATATAGAGGAAGTTTAAAGAAGATTAAGTGCTGAGACCTGTGCTGAGTAGATCACATTATTAGGGACAGGGCCGGTGTACTCACAGACAGAGGCGAGGCCAGCTCCACGGTGGTGGCCCCGGAGGCGGAGGCGGTCAGCTCCCCTGGGATGGTGATGGGGTCCGGCGCCACGGCCAGGGCGCTCAGGACCGCCGGGGCGTCGGGCTTCCCACAGTTCTTCCAGTCGAACCCCATAATCTGCTCAGAGCAAAGAGAAAAGCAGGTGAAGCACACGTTAATACAGAAACGATTCCACGTGGGACGTGATTCCTGCTGAGGACTCTCACACGTCTCTGTTCTGATCAAGGACGTTTCAAGGTGAAAGATTTAAAAAAACGAGATTAACTGAGTTCTCTCCGTTTGCACGAGATAACAAGTTGAGTGCAAACAAAGATAAAAACATGTCCGAGGATCCGTGAAGTTACTGCAGCTTAACGGATACTTACTCTGAGAATATTAATGTGCTATACTTTTGTAAATGTACTTTTAATTAGCAGGTTGATGCAGCAGAGTTACAGATATTAAACCTCAGTCTGTCAGTGTTTCATTAATAAGAGAAGAAGAAGAAGAAGAAGATGTTTTAAATGAGTTCCTGTGTTTCTCTAAGTCCTGAACAGTTCATGTGAAGTTTTAAATCTCTAATAAAATAGTAATATAATCTCACCTGAGCCTTAGTGACCTTTCTGCAGCTTAACGGATACTTATTCTTATTATATGTGAGAGAATATTAATGTGTTGTACTTTTGTGGAAGTACTTTTAATTAGCTGGTTTCTGCAGCAGATTTACAGACATTAAACCGCAATCTATCAGTACTTCATTTATTTAATAAGAGAATAAGATGTTTTAAATGTGTTCCTGTGTTTCTCTGAATTCAGAACACTTCATGTGAAGTTTTAAATATCTAATAAAATAGTAATAAAATCTCACCTGAGCCTTAGTGACCTTTCTGCAGGTCACCTGATCCAGGACCAGAGCCAGAGCCACCGCCAGCATCAGCCACTTGTCCATCCCGGTCTGTGACGCTGACTTCCGGTCAGTCCTCTGCTCACACACCCGGTCAGTCCTCTGCTGTGGAGGGTTCGAGTCCTGCCGCAGAGCCTGCGAGCCTTTATAGAAACATGAGGCGGAAGCCGAGGCTGCAGAGAAGCTACTTCCGTGTTTACAGTGGGACCGGCCCCCGTCACATGACCAGCGAGACACCTGATTGGCTGACTGTCCTCTTCCCCTTTCACTGTAGTTTGTTTATTATATAAAACGTGAAACAAGTAAAAAAGGAACTAAAACGTTATTCGCATGATGTGAATATCTAGAAATAAGTAACAGGAAGTATTATTGGTGTGTTTGTACTTGTAGAAAATAGTCTCACGTTTTTCTAAACAGCATTTGCACATTGATATTTAAGAAAAGTAAATACAGCTTAAGACTAAACAACAATTTTTATGAAAACTGTGATTTTAGGTGAAATAAAATTTACAAAAACGTGATAAAAAACAACTGAAAGAATGAGCTTTAAAAATACATACAATTAAACGTATAAAATACTGAATTTGCAGCTTATTGCTGGACAACATATTATTATCATTATTATTATTATTATTATTATTATTATTCAGCAATTCACAAATAATGTAGTGTATTTAGAATATCCTGTAGTAGCATGTTATGGCCTCTAGATGTCCATGTAGTACAGTTTATACACACACACACACACACACATTTATATATTTATAAAATATATTTAAGTAAAAGATAAGATGACTCTATAACAATAACAGCAATTATAATTATTTTTTTATAATAACACCGTGGTATTGGTATCATACTTTAGGATTATGTGGCTTTAATTTAGATACAGGACATAAAAAACTAACACAACAATAAAAACACACTAAAAGACAAGATGGGAAAATATTTACATTAAATTTTAAGGCCTTTTTTTAGGTTATTTCAAATTTTGAATCTTCAAAATTGAACTTGAAGGCAACAACATTTCAAACCCAATATCTCCCTGCACACGAATGGTTCAGTCCGCCGGTGCCTGCAGCAGCGAGGAGGGAGGAAGAGGAGGAAGAGGAGGATGTGGGTGGAGGAGGGGTCCAGGAGCCAGATGATGCTGATGACAGAGAGAGGAGGAGGGGGAGGATCCTGTTCGCCGGCAGCACCATCATCACCACCACCACCACCAGCAGCAGCAGCTCCATCTCCATCCCATGCGTCTGGAGGAAGATACTAAAACAATGGAGTCTCATCCCATCATGTGCTAGTTCCTTTAGTCTCTACACATCGCAGCCTGGTTCCACACGGAGCTGAAGATGCTTCCCTCCTCTTCCTCAGCGCAGATGGAAGGATGCGAGGAGCAGAGAGACGCACACATGCACACGGAGGTGAGGCAATTACAAGAGACAGAACAAGGGGATAAAACCACCAGAAAACAGATTAAATATCATAATTTCATCCCATAAACTGAGTGTGAATCCCTGTGAACGCGTGTGAGCGATGCGTTGGACCGTTATTCTGCAGGATGGGACGCTCTGCAGCGGATTCAGCTCGGGTGGGATTCACCGGCTTCTCCTGCTGGAGGTTATTATAGACATCAAAGAGCCGGACCCCTCCCAAAAAATGTCCTCCTCTCGGGTTTAAACAGAGGAGAGAGATTTGGCTCCTGAGTCACAGCTGCGGTTTCACTGGGATCCACGAAGAAGTGTCAGGGTTTATTTAAATCTCCTTTATTAAAGGAGAGAAATGTGCTGACAGGTTTATTCTGGCCTGTGGTGTCTGACTTCATTTATCCAACTGTCAGTAAAAGCCTGGCCTCAGGTTTTAAATGATATTTAGCAGAAATAGTTGATGTTTTAATCTCTTTGCCTCACATCTGTAATTACCTGCAGGATTTAAACTGTAACACCTGCAGATAAAGGATACACAAGGGAAGGGAACCACACACCTCTTCAAATCGGTGCCTTGCCCTATTATTATTATTATTATTAATTTAACGATGTCATTGTCACTGCCAGCATGTGCTCATTATGTTGTTCAGTAATAAATCCACTAGAGAGCAGTGTAGAGTCGGTGGAGGAGGTTGTGAAAACGTACCTCATGAGAAATAAGCAAAAGCCGCCATGTTGGAAATTTGTTTGTCTCTTTGCTTCCTGGGCGAAGGGACATCGTACAGTTTCTTACGAACTCGCAAAGTCCTTCACGTTAGCATGGTTGTTAAGCGACAGGCGTACGTCCACTAGAGGGCGACGCCGAGTAGACAGTTTGTTAGCAGAGGCTAAAGTTCAGCGTAATGTGGACGACAAATTCTGTGGTTAAGTTTCTCTCTCGTGTCCTTTGATCGACTTGCTTGAACTATTAGCATCACAACCACCCCACGATTTCCTTAAAAGATACAAATCAAACTGTCTAACCCTCGGAACCTTGATTCATCTGATGAGTTGAGTAGGAAATCAAACCCTCAACCTTCACCTGAGTCACCAGGAAATGCAATGGAAAGAAGAACATATCACCACAAGCTTTGAGAAACTGTGACGGGCAGTTTATCTGCTTTCTGTTTATGAACCCGACGATTGATGTTTATTAATCAAGAATATTGTAACTGATGAATCAATAATATGAACTTACATGAAAGACAGTATATTTGGTTAATAGCTTATTTTATCTTAAGAAGGAGACAATAGACTCATCTCTCTACATCTTGATATGATGGAGGTTAGCTTCACTCCCAAGGGGCTAAATTATTTAAATAATATGGCTGCTCTAACATCTTTGAAACCCCCTGCAGGTGTAAAAAGGAAAATCTATCAAAGCTAACAAAGCTAACGAGCTAGCCTCATCTTGAAACTGACAGGAGCAGCACAGCTCTGACATTTGTGCTTGGAAATGCCAACCACATTTTAATATAAATATTGTATTGTATTAAAACTCTGCTTTGCTGTTGCATCACTGCACAGCAACAAAGAAAAGGACAAAAGCTACCTCCGAGCTGCTCCACCTTTAAAGTGCAGCTGACGACTCAGCGACTTTACAGATCTGACATTAAATGTGAATATTTTAAAGGAATCTGCCATCGTGTGTCCCCGGCTGAGCAGCACAGGGAATCGAACCTCTCACCCTGGCAGCCTCACTGCCTTGCTGTGTGCCAGTGAACCCGCCGCCCCCCCCCCTCACTGGGTTCCTGTGGGAAATGTGAGCTGACAGTGTGTGAGGCTGCAGGTGGAGAAAGTGGGACAAGTGCTTCCTGCTGCCGGAGCAGAGCTGATGATAATCGTCCTTTTTGTCCTTTGTGACGAATCCAAGCAGAGAAATGAAAATATTAATACATGCTGTTGCTACGACTCATATTCAACCTTTAATGTCACCTGTGAAACATCATCATTACTCTAACTTTACTGAGACTGGTGGTGTGTGGTTGGTTAAATGTACATTAATGTGTTAACTGCTAGCTTATCTTATCCAGCAAAACTACAAATAGTAGCTGTGTCTGGTAATATTCCATCGCGAAGAGGGATTTCTTCATTGCATCGCTCCAGAGCAGCTAAGATAACTTTGAGATATCAAATGTATATGAAATAATGATCATTTGTGCAGTCAGTTGTGTCTTCTGTACGTTGTTTGAACAGTTTTCCTCGTGTGTAAACTGTTGTTGCTACACAGAAGGTCACTGAATTCTGTATGAGTTCCAATTACCATTTTAGATGCAGTGCATGCAGAGGTCAGTAGTGTTGCAGTCTTGCGTATGGTCGGTTAATGAGTGCAGTCAAGAAGCCAGATCTTCAGGTCCGGTCGGAAATGAGATCATCTTCTCGTTTCCTATTTACATGAGATTAGACGAGAGAAGGAAAACTGTGTTGGAAGGATTCTCTGGAACCTGAGTTAGTCTCAGATAACTCGTTATATTTTCTTCCTGAGTCATATTTAGTGAGTAGAAAAGCTCTATTGCCTTTTTTTGAATCCCCAATCTTCCTTTGACTGTAACTACATCCTGTGTTTATGCTTGAAGGAGTTCACTAATGGAGTAAAAAAGAAGTGTTGAAGGTGGGTTTGCCCTCGTTAACCTCAGAGACAGCTGCTGTCAACTTTCATTCCTCCACCATCCAAACCAAGACCAGTGTTACCAGATGTATGATAATTAAAATAATAAATATGACGTCTTTCCAGCAAGTCATGCTCCGGATGATGACCGTGACATGAACCACATTTCTGAGCAGCGTTTCAAAACAACTGCACGTCAGAATCTCGACGCAGCTTCGGAACGTCGGTATTGAGCGTTTCATCCCTCCTCTCTTCACGTCAGAATTTTAAGCTTCTTGTACGAACATTTCCAATCGGGCAGCGCTGACCAGGCCTCATCTCCACAGCTGCTCATCCTTAATATAACTCAACAGGCGATACTTCCCTCGGATGGATGTGAAAATGAGCAGCTACGAGCTGTTTTTGGGTCTTTTTGTAGAGCAGCCGTCCAGTCAGCAGAAGCACAGAGGATCCGTTTGTTATCAGAAGTGAAAGGTTGTCTGTGTCATTAGGAGGAAGCGTGGTGAGCCGAGGGCAGACTTCAGCAGGGAGAGGGGGATCAGGCCGAATGTTTAAATGGAGGAGAGGACGAACAGGAAATCTGTGGGTGCTGCACTTTGTCTAATCTCCTGAGACACTTTCTGATTCCTCCGTCTTTCTGCTGTGAGGATTTCACAGGACACAAAGAAAAGCGGATTTCCTCCTCAAAAGCTCCAGTGATGCGTTCACTGCCTGCATATTAATTAGAATACTTGAGTTCAGAATTACTCTCAGGTGAGATTTCCAATTCCTCTGAGTATCGCTCCATATGAAGATAAGAAATTACTTTGTATAAAGATGGACGAAGCGTTGCCAGGTTCTCTTGTTCTGCAAAAATTAATTTTAAATATCCTGGATACGGGTGCGGCCATCTTGCGATTCTTAGGCTCTGCAGCCCGGGCATCAAGGTCCCGCCTACATACTCGCTCGACCAATGGCAAGTCAGTGTCAGCTGTCAATCATGACATCTAGGCGTGCTTAAAACTAAACTAATCAGAAACATGAAGACAGAAACACTAAAATGAAATTGGTCGTTGTCCCGTCTGCTGACATAGAGGAGGCGGTAATTGGGGTCAGTCAAGATGATTTGGCTTCACTTGTTGGAGCAGTGATGTCATCTACCTTAGATAATGTATAGATCATTAAGCTAACCAATCATTTTAATTGCTTAAATCTAACCAGAAGGTTTTTGAGTCTAATCAAAGAATAAATAAAAGAAGGAATGAAATAGAGACTGAAATGAGTGAAGAGTGATTAGTGATAAGAAGCATCAGGAGTCGACCCTCAGCTTCCTGGATGAACTTCCTGTGTTTGACTCATCACCACATTGAATTTAAATGTCGACTCATTCATTCAGGTTCTGTTTGTGTCTTTTTAAATTTGGTTCTTTGTTTTTTGTCCTCTGAACACTCGATGTGTGTGATGTGTGCGACTCGTCGTGTGTGATGTGTGCGACCCCCTCACTGTGTGTTTTGTGTAACTGAACTCCGCTGGTATCGATGACCTGTACATTCAGTCTGTTGTGGAACGTGATCCCGTGTGTTGACCCTGGTGTCTCCTCCCGCAGTGCCACAGACTGACGGAGGAGCGGGACGAGGCCGAGAGACAACTCAAGCACATCAAGAGAGGTGAGTCCAGCTTCCTCCATCACCGCAGACTCCTCCATCACCACAGACTCCAGCCATCGCTCAAACTCACACAACTTTGTCTAAAATACGGCTCAGACAAAGATTTAACTTTGACTTTACCCCAAGAACCAAGCAAGTATTTATTTGTTGGTTCATTCTGTTTTTCCACTTTGGGATCTTATCTTTTATACAGATATTCATGGTCCTCAGAGGATGAACTATCGTGACCCCCTGACTTTGTTACAGGTCCATTTTAAATCGTCCAGTTATGTGTCTCGGAGTTGTAGAAAATCCATAAAAGGTTAAATATGTTTAAATGAACCCTTGAACTGATCCAGGTCTCATGTTCCTCTGAGCCTCCTACACGCTGACAGCTGACACCTTCACTTCCTCCCCCTCACACCTTCACACCCTCCCTCCTCGCATGAGTCATGACATCACCGACACCTCGTCCCCTGAGCAGGTGTGTTTGACATGGGGAGGGAGGGATGTCCTTGTTTCCATGGCGACTGCCAGGGTATTTAGCCAACGGTAGAAGAGCGTTTGTTCTTTGACCTGTGATCGAGGTTTAGTGTCAGAGACGAAGCTGAAGGCAGCTCCTGACTCCTGTCATGACGATTCTCAGAGGTAAGAGCTGCTTCACACCTGGTTAAACATGAAATGTGAAAGTTTGTACATGTTGTTGGAAGCTGAAGAGTTTTCAGGTTAGGTAGAAAAGTGAGGCTGTTAGTTTCAGTTTTTGTAAAAACTCCGTGAGGGGACGATGTGAGTTTGCTCTTCACTACGAGTTTACAAAATCTACTTTTTACGTTTAAAGCTCAGAAAATATTCAGAAAATAGTGTGTGGACATGTTGTGTAGTTAGTGTTTGTGATGCAGCAGCAGGTTGTCGGGTCCGACTCGTTCACACCAACGGGAACATCCAGGCGAGGGGCGGAGCCTGTAGAGCAGCAGGAGGCCGGACATGACGTATAAACTCTTCTGTGGAAAGATCAGTGCTGTTCTTCATCCTGAGATATTTGTGTTCTTCCAGTTTCACGTCCGTCACGAGTTACAAACCTCATCATCTCGGCCACTCGCTCACTGGGAAGAGTCAGCAGAAACTCTGATCCTTTTATATTCAGTCTCTCATTCATTCACTCATTTATTCATTCACCGCTGCTCCCCAGAGACGACAGCAGTCGCTCCTGTCATGTTATTCCCATTCATTATTTAAAACCTGCCTTCATGAATAATTCAGCAGCAGAAAACGGGGGAAGGACGAGTGTGCTCCTTCTCCAGGAGTCTCTACCTGCTCCTCCTCATGAGACGGACACATGTTAATAGATCTAATGAGATGAGACTTCAGCCTCGTCTGAATCTCAAAGGTCAAACTGAGTGAAAACGTGACCTGACCCGAGATGATGGAAGAGTGAATAAACACTGAGGCTGAATTTAATCTGCAGGGTTAAATGATCTTTACATGAACGGTGTGAACCAGAGTGAATTCACCAGACATTTGGTGCAGAAGCTTCATGGTCGTGCACAAAGTATTTACAGACTCTTCAGTTCAGACTGAACCTGAACATCAGGTGGGAAAGGTTCCTCAGAGCAGAGTTCTGAGTCTGGATCAAACTGTACATGGTTTTGTTGGTTTGTAGAGTGTAAACACTTTTGGACTTTTGGACCAATCACAGGAAGTAGAGACAGCAATAAACAATAGAAGAAGAAGAAGCTGCAGTCTTCACCTCCGACGATATAATGTTTGAACCACAAGGGTTCAAAGAGTAGTACCATGGAGTACTGTAGTATTGTGTAGTACTACGCCTGCAGGTGCTGATGCTGCTAATAATACCATCATGATGTTACCTTGACAACCAAT
Organism: Limanda limanda; assembly: GCF_963576545.1. NCBI lineage: Eukaryota > Metazoa > Chordata > Actinopteri > Pleuronectiformes > Pleuronectidae > Limanda > Limanda limanda. Next base: position 27,236,915 of record NC_083645.1, on the reverse strand, counting down.
GACACCTCCCAACTGACAACACGCCCACGTCAGAGCCCGTCTACAAACCAATCAGAGTCAAGTATAGGTAGACTCCGCCCACATAGGTGATGATGACAGGACGTACATGTCAGACAAAATTCTTTAGTCTTTGAAACTATGGAACAAACACATGAAGCTTCAGGGAACTATCACTGATATTGCATCTTCTGAGAGGAGGTGATTCAGAGCGTCTGACGTTTCCTCCTTAAGTGCAAAAGCCAAAAGGTTTCTTTGCCCTCAGCAGAGAAACCAGGAGAAACCGTCTCTGAGTCTGTAATTTATGATTCATGTTGAGCAAGAGCAGCAAAAAGAAGCCGAGCGCTCAGGAGCTCAGTGTCAAACACGCCTGTCGGGGGGGATTTTAGTAGAAGAGTTTAAAATCAGACCCAAAGAGACAGGCAAGGGATATCTTAATTTTTGAAAAATTCTTACATGTGCAAAAAAGTGTTTCCAGCAGAACCAAAGAATGGAATTAAATATACAAATGACAAAAATATCCCCCAACAATAAATATGTAAAAATGTGTGACAAAAAGTCCAAGTAAGAGTCCTGCTTGGTGCCCAGTGAACCAGTCACATGTTTCTTGTTTCATGTCATCGAATGCTCCTGTAAGTGAGCATGTAGCTGGGAGCTAACTGTGATAGCACTCAGCTTCATGAAGCCTGCAGCGCTGTTAGCTTATCGTAGCCTAGATATCCAGTCTGCTGTGCTTGTGTCTGATAAAAGCCTGTGGCCGCACTTCCCCTGTGTTCAGCCGTAGATTCTGTGATCACATGAAGAACCAACACGCTGCTGAAGAGTGAACCAGGACAGTGAGATCCAGGAATTCTTTTAAAATGTCTTCAACATAGTGAAGATTATGTGACATTTTACCAATTTCCCAGAGAATAATTCATGAACCTTGATGGATTATAACAATCTGACATATTTAGACTACAGATATCTTTTGAGTGTGTGTAGTTTTCCGCGGCTTGATTGAATTGTGTGTTGGGCCTCGTCCTTTTGAGTCGATAGTGTAACTGACTAAACAAGGGAGTGTGTTGGTTTTGTAGAACTCATCTCATGTACATATCCCATCAGGCTCTGCAGCAGCAGCTTCAGAGGAGCATTTGAAGGCAGCATTAGCCTCCTATTGTCCACAGCTTAGCTCTGGGTTAGTGTTACAGCTTAGACACCACTGGTATTAACACTCGAGGATCCAAATCCTCCGCAGGCCGAGCGTCTGTTTCCGTTACACGTTCACCAGAATTCATCGTTTTACATTTTAACTCCTGAACGTCCTAACACACGGAGGTTTTAATCGGTAACGAACCCGTAGAGCAGCTCCAGGCTTTTAATGTCCCGTCCAACCTTAACTCTCTCTTAACTCTCCGTGGTGAGATTTTAACCGATTACTCGGATGAACGTGATTACAGTTGATTAATCCTCCAAATCATCTGTTTAACAACGGGCACCGTCGCTCCAGAGGCTTTCAGCAGCTCCGGCTCGGCAGGGAAAGACAAAAGCTCAGTTTCCAGCCTGTGTCACGTCGGCACAGGTTTTAAGGGCACGTGGTTTATCTCATGAAGCCGTGAACTCGGAGGAGTTACTGACCCAGAACAGACGGAGGGCGCTGCACCACCACATGTCTCTCTGAGAGGAAACAACTGACGGCTTAAGACTCTCACTTGTTTTCCTGGGAGGCCTCAAAGAAATATCAATTTGTGAATCTGAAGCAGCAGCTTTTAAAATGTAAATACTTTCTGTTTTCAGCTGTTTAACCACACAATGAACTGATAGATAGATAAATCTATTCATTTATAATCAATAATACCGTTTTGGTTCATTCCAAATATTGGTTTGTTCACAGGATTAAAACATTTTAAGCCACTTTGATTTAACACAAAGTTCTCAAGAAGAGATGACACTTGAAATGACAGTTTGGCCTCATGGTGGCGCTATTTAAAAAAGACCAAACTCAGAGCATTAACGTCCATATAACGCTTCAAGACAATTATCGGTCCAGTAGATGTTGAGGATGATTCTCCTGTGTTCCACCAGCTGCTGGTTTCTCGAGTAAAACAGTAGAAATTAGCAATAGAGCGATAAGTGTGACCTGCATGTGGCGTCCGACCCACAGAGCTGCAGCTGAACCGCGGTGCAGCCGAGCAGAGGCCGATCGGCGTGAGGGTTGAAGCGACTGAGAGAGAGAGGGAGAGAGAGAGAGAGAGAGAGAGAGAGGGACTGAGAGAGAGAGAGAGACAGATCTGACGGTGTAAACGAGTCTCTGCCAGGCAGGGAGGGAATCACACCATCATTCAGAGGCATTAAACACTGAGGGTTTAAAAATAGATCCAGAAGCCTTCCCTGTCCTCCTCCTCTTTTATATTATCCCTCTCTTTTCTGATCAGTGTTTCCTCGACTGAAACACAGAACATCTCTGACTCAGGGCGAAGAGATGAATCTCATCTGGGCTTTAAAAGGTCACCTGCTTGTATGTCTGATGCAGTTTATGAAAACCAGACTAATATTGGTTTTGCAGTTTAAAGAGGATTTTGCTCCAATATCTGCATTTGCTGCTTTTTAAAATATATTTTATTTCCTGTTTTACTTATTGAATAATCTTCAAATAAGACTTTGAACATCTTAGTCCAGAAGGTAGTAGTAGTAACAACCAGTCAATCATCACCGTATAGTCAAATTATTTAGTTGATAGCTCAAAAAACATACATTTTGAAATCACTTGAAATCCTGAGCTTGGTCTTACAGAAAAATGAGTTTGTACTTTTTTAAGCCTTTTTTTTGCGTCTCACCTGCTTGTTTAAATTAAATAATGCATTCGTAGCAGGTTTATTTGTACTATGAATCATTGATAAAGCTTTAAATGAAGTTTATGATGGAGAATTCAGATCAATATACGAACAGGATGCTGCTGATGTTGCTCTGTAAAGTCCTGGTGAGAGGGTGTTCTTTAAAAGCATTGCTCCCTAATGCATCTACACACAGTGGATAGTGTGTGTGTGTGTGTTTGTGTGTGTGTGTGTGTGGGTGTAGGACTCATTGTGTTGAATTCAGGCATCAGACAGAGAAGCATTAGTCATGTAGCCTGAAAGAAGAAAACCCTTCACCTCCAGCATGTGAGAATCTTGCAGGGTTAATGTACCTGAAGGCCTCACTGACACAGAAACTGGTTTTGGTTTATTCTGTGGCCCGTTCAGTGTCGTGAATCATAAATCTGTGCTTCATACATTTGATATTTTAGATCATCTTCTGATAAAAATACCTACTTTTATCAGAGATTCTACCGAGAAAAAACATAAACTCAGAGTTGATATCTGCTTCCCTAACAGCCTATATAGGTCTTTATATAAACCGAGGTCTAGATGAATATGTAAAACAGTATTTTACGCCCATCCACCACCCTTCAGCTGCTCTTTCACTGCTGTGGCCTCAGATTATTTAGACGCCAGCTCACCGGCAGCTTGAGAGTCTCTGTGTCAGTGGTCGAGGGCAGAAAGAACACGAACACCTCTCCTCCTCCTGCCCTCAGCCGTGTGAGTGATAATCACATTTGTGGGCTTGTCCATCGACCAGGATCCCTCTCTGTTAATGGATCAGGGACGTGAGAGCGGGGGGGGGGGGGACTTCCTGCTGACTGGAACACGATCCAGCCACCGCAGCCTGAAGGAGTCCAGGACTGATGGTGTCAGGTGGTGGAAGGTCAAGGTTCTGAGGATGTGATACATCAGGAGCACTTGTAGGGAATTTCATTACATGAGGCATTAACATTCACTTGGACTTGGTTATCTTAAGAACAACCTGAGAGAACCTTTTAAATGTGGCACGAATCTCCTCTTATAGACTCACAGACCTACTGATAAGATTTGAGGGGTCAAAGGTCAGGGTGGCCTCTAAGGTTGGTAACTGTATATTTATTTTGTCTGTTGAAAGTTTTTTGGATCATCTACATCCAGGAAAGAGCAGTAAAATGTACAGAATTAAAACTTGGATTATTTTTATGTGAAAGGGATTTAAATAATTAAAATTAAACGCCCGTGATCTGACAGATGTTATCCAAAGACGAAGGAGGGAGATGAATGAGGGGAAGGAAAGTGGATCTTTGTTTTGACAAAGCTACTTCATCACGGCGAGTTTCTCTCCGCTCGGTCTGGATTCTCCCAAAGTCGCCAAATCTGGGTCATTTTAAAATAACTGCAGACTCGCTGAGCTCCGGTGACACGTTCGACAGCTGCAGGCGACACAACGCCTCAGGCAGACGTTTTTAATTTGAGCTTTTCTAGTATCTGTGGAGGTTTTACACACTGACACACACACACACACACTGATCCCTCTAGACAATAATTAACTAAATGACTTAATTTCTCTGTCTGTCTTTCTGTCTCAGTGTCCCAGATGGTGATCGAGGAGGTGAGCGTCCTGCAGACTCAGCTGGAGATCGAGAAGTCCTGCCGGGAAAATGCAGAGGCCGTGGCCACAAAGGTCTCACACACACACACACACACACACACACACACACACACACACACACACACACACACACACACACACACACACACACACACACGCACACACATGCATAATCAATGCTATGATTAGCTTTATCAGGGTCCAGCTGGCATTGGCAGGTGAATGGAGTGAACAGTCGAGTCAGGATGACTCTGCACAGAAGGGATTCGACTTCATTATCTGTGTGTTATCGCCTCGTCAGCAAAAACCTATCGGCTTATATGAAACTTTAGCAACATCCAGGGGAAGAGACAACAGTTACATCAGTTATTTTCACTGTTATATGAATTAAAATCAGGGTTAAAGACCCAAAAGGAAATAATTCAAATACAAGGCCACCAGCAGATTATGTTTTCTTTCTTTATTGTACAGTAAACACTCAAATCTGACATGAAATGTACTTACACTACTACAATGCTGTTTCCTAAAGGAGAATATATGTATTATGTATAATTTTTGGTTAATTATACCTTGTAATTACTCTGTCATTGCCGTTAACCCCCTGTGAACTTTGACCTCCAGCTCAACTGTGAGAACAGGAAGTTCAAGTACCTGAGCCTGTCGTCCCGGACGTCTCTGGACGAGCTTCTCCCCAGCATCTCCGACTGCACGGCACTGGAGTCCGACGCAGACGCAGCCGACGCTGCAGACGCTGCAGACGCCAGCCCAGACACCTTCATACAGTATCAGCAACAGGTTAAAGGTACAACACGTAGCATTAGACTCAGATTAGTCTCAGCCGATGAATCAAAAAGTCTGACTCCGACATCAAAGATTTATCATCTCATAAATAACAATTTGCTCTCCAGGATTTCTTGCTCTAACATTTATTTTCTACAATGAAGCCACTACACCAGCACCAAAAAAATAATTTCAAAAATGTTTCTTAACGTGTACCTAATTATTTGATAAACAGTATTAATGCAAAGGCCCCTGACTCTCACATGTGTCCTCTTGTTTGTGTCAGAGCTGAGGGACACGGTGACCGGCTTGTTGGAGGAGAAGAAGAATTTTGTTTGTCAGATTCACGACCAGCAGAAACGGATCGATGAGCTGACCAATCAGGTGAGGACGCACGCTCACCTGCATCACAGCTTAACGTTCTTAAATCAGATAGAAAGATAATTATGCTAAGATATGGCTGTATAGGTATAATACAAGTATATATTGATGAGTTTGTCTCCCTGTTTGCAGTCAGAGGGAAACCAGACGGAGATGAAGGAGCTTCGTGAAACTGTCGATAAGCAAAGTAAAACCATCAAGAGATTCAACAGAGGTGAGAAAACACGAGAAAGAACTCAGTTAGCCTGGAGAGCGTTATTCACTTACTGCACACACATGCTAACATGCTAATTGTTATTAGCATATAGCAAGTTTGTTGCCATGCTGCCATGCTGGATAGCTAACATGCATGTTAACATGCTAATGCTAGCTTGAAACAAGTAATTTGGATATAAGTAGTCACCTACTTGCTTATATACGTTAACTTTCTAATACATATCATGTAAAAGTACAGTGGATTGTACTTGCTAACATGCACATCAACATGCTAATATTTGCTTGAAACCCATTAGTTGGATTGTAGCATTAGCATTTACTATCCTTCTAATGTTTTTCCTGCTAATATGAGCATGTTGGGATGCTAATGTTAGCATAAAACAAGTTAAAATTGTCATTATGCTCTGCTGACACCTTGGATAATACTTTTTAACATGCACATTCTTATATTAGCTGGTTACAACTTAGTTTTAAAGTTTGTGTTAACATGAATGTTAGTATGCTACTATTAGCATGAAACATGTTACCATTGGATAACTTGAGCTAACATGCTAACGCTACTGTCAGATTTTGTGAAAGTAACTTAGATACAGGTTGAATATAAAAGATAAATGTATGTTTATGATAAACATGAAGAATCAGTAGTTGTCTGTGTTCATTGTCTTCTTGTGTCTCCAGTCTCCATGATGGCCACCCAGGAGTACGATGGGATGAAGGAGGAACTGGACCTGGAGCAGAACCTGAGGGTCAAAGCTGAGACCTACGCTCACGAGGTAACCAATCAGAAACACTCTGATGAACGGGTTCCTGGTTTTAATGAATCGACCTGAATCAGTTGTTCACTGACCTGAAACATGAGGAGCCTGTAGGTTTAAAACAGACTGTGATGGATGAACTGGGACGTTGTGTTAGAATGTAGAAGGTGAGAGGGATTCATCTTCTTCTTCACCCTCCTCCTCCTCCTCCTTCTCCTCCTCCTCCTCCTCCTCCTCCTCCTCCTCCTCCTCCTCCTCTGGCTCCTGCAGATGCTGGTGAAGCAGAAGGAGGCCAACAGGCAGAGCATGCTGCTGCTGCAGAATGCTGAGCCCAGCGTTCAGCTGCTCAAAGCTCTGGAGGACGTGGCAGCCATCACCAAAACCCTGGAGGACGAGCGGCTGCAGCATCAGCAGAAGGTAAAACCAGGAGAACTCCAGCTTCTTCAGTTTGTTCACTGGAAAACCAGGGAGTGACAGATAGTTCCAGTTATTGTGAAGCCAAAACACTCACTTTTGTTTGGTCTCCACCACCTTCTGATGGAAATAACAGTCACAAATGAACTGCAAATGTTGAAGATATTTGAGGTTCACTGAGGGTCACATATGATTCATTAAGGTCACAAAGGTTTCATTGGTCCTTCAAGACCAGGTTTGCCAACTCCCTGAAAAATAAATAAGGGACACCTCATTGGCCGATGAGGTATAAAATAAGAATCTTTCTTAAACAGAAACCTTTCTTGCTTAACTTAAAACTGTATACATTAATATAAAACAATAGATAGAAAGCAGAACATCCATCCTGAAATAGCGCATATTTTTAGTGCAATAACAAAAGCGCAAACAGAGTGTCTTCCACTATCTTCTCCTTATACTTACTTATCTTCCACTATCTTCCCCGCAAGCAACAGTACCTCCTCGACCAATGGGATGAGCTTATTCTGTATCATCTTACTTGTGTGTGAATATGCTGTCGGGTCATTGATCCCAGAGCAGCACATTGCCTGGGAACATGTTTACCGTAAATTTTCATATAAAGCGCCCTGTTATTAATTTTCCATTGGCATTTTACTGACCAGTAATACAGGACAAAGTGCGTCCCTTTTCAGCTCAATAGGGGACGGGTGCTTTTGTTTCTAAAGAAGGGACGATTCTGTTTTTCAAGGGACGGTTGGCAACCCTATTCAAGACTAACCATTCAGACCCTGGTGCCTTTCTCCAGAAGGTTGAGATGCTTATATAGGACATTTATCTGTGTTTTCCTCTTGTGTTTCCATTTAATGAATCATGAGATCTGTCCCTGTGTGTGTGTAGGTGCAGAGTCTGGAGGCCCAGCTGGAGCAGAGCTCTGTGAAGGAGCAGCTGGAGGCGCTGCAGCGGCAGCTGGAGCTGCAGGAGGTGGAGAAGAAGGAGCTGGAGGGACGGCTGCAGCAGGTGGAGACAAAGAACCAGGAGCTGGAGAACAGAGGTGGGCACGTGGTGTAAACAGTGGGGCGGGGGGGTATCAGGGCTCTTAAGGAGGGTGGAGGAGCTGGAGATCAGTGGGACTGAACACACACACACACACACACACACACACACACACACACACACACACACACACACACACACACACACACACACACACACACACACACATCAGATCTGCAATCAATTAACATATGCACTGATACCTTTACATCACATATGGGCAAATGTGGTTTGACCCAGTTTGAGCTTTGATTGAGCTGCAAGAAAATCTGACTGAACTCTGCAAACATTAGTGTTTTTAATAATTCAGAAACATGTTCTAATTTATGTAAAATACAACATTAAACTATAGCAATATCACAGATTCTACAGCACTAGCTTCATGTGGTAAAAAATCCACAGACTCTTACTATAAATTATTGTGGACAATTAAGGGAAATGTGTCCAAAAATGATGCTAGAGAAATCTACTATTTTTCCTGGTGTTGTCATAAGAGGTTTTGTTAGTCCTCCAAATATATGAAAGTTTTGTTTTGCAGCTACTTTGCAGCAGTTTTACTCCAAAATAAATCTGTGGTTGAAGCATAAATCCAACATTTCTCTTCTTGAAAATCCTTCACCAGTAAAATCTGAATAAATTTAAGTTCATGAAAGTATTAAGTTGACTAAACCTTGCAGTGAGTTGAACAGAGTGATGTCATCTCACATCAGTCTCTGTGTTGTTGTGTATTTCTGTGTCAACACGGACCGTTGACCATCTGCTGCAGGAAATCTGGCAAACAATTAACATTAAAATGGGTCACGCACGTCGTGAGGCCCCGAACCGAAAAACTGACTTCAGCCAGAAACCGTTTTTTAAACAGAACAACAGATGAATAAATAACTGAGTGTGACCAGAGATGCTGTGTTGGGTAAGAGGCGTCACTCTGGTGTGACAATGTGGAGGTTTGAAGGATGTCTATCACCATAGCTCCCAGAGGAGAAGTAAATAACCACAGCACCTCATGCATCTGCAGTACCTATCAGAACCAGCAGGACACATAGTACTGGTTAAGTAGGAGTTATTAGTATTATTGTACTTTCATCTGTTCCCATTGTTCATCTCCACAGTCCACGAGCTCCAGGAGACCCAGAAAAAGATCGCCATGACGACCAGCACGGCACCCCCTCCCCCTGAACCAGGAGTGGCCCCACCTCCTGCTCCTCCCCCACAGCCGCCTCCTCCCCCTCCTCCTCCTCCGCCACCGCCTCCTCCACCTCCCCCGTCCAGATGCAATCCCCTCAGGTGAGGAAGGGGGCGACATCCCAAACATGCATGTTACACATCACACAACAATATTTATGCTTTGTAATAATAATTGATGTGTTAATCAGAGGAAATTAAATAAATGTTTTTTCTCTCCTTCAGTTCTCTGATCGCCATCATGAGAAAGTCTTCAAAAGGATCCAAAGCCTCCGTGAAGGCAGAGGAGCCGGAATGTGAGTTTGAGTTTTATCACATTCATCATATAATAATTATAATAAGTTCATATGTATAGAACTATAGCACCGATCTCAAACATAAACTATTTACTGTGCAACTAGAACACATGGAAATATAGGAAATTAAGATAGTAAGATAGTGTCACTTATATGAAGAGTGAATATATGTACTGGGGATTTTAAATGGATAAAAATGCAAAGTATATAAAAGCTGCTTGTGTGTGGTCTCTCCAGCTTCTGAGGGCTCGGAGGACGTGAAGGTGAAGGCCGTGAACGAGATGATGGAGAGAATCAAACACGGAGTCGTGCTGCGGCCGGTCAAGAGCCAGGGCAGCAAGGTCAGGAAGACAGAGACCAGTTATAGTTCTGTATTCACTGCAGTGGTTTCCATTCATCTGTAAAATCATAAATATTTAAGTGTTTACTGATCATAACAAACATTGTTTTCCTTTGAAAAGAATCTAAAACATGTATCACAGTCACATAGTTTATAATTCTCATGACCGACGTCAAATTCAGTTTGAATCATTATTATTATCACCAGCACAGTAATAAAACATTTTTTTGCCCATAAATCTTTTAGAATAAACCGTCTTCCACCTTTCGTCCTCATTTACCTTTGAGCCAGTGTCCTATAATAATAATGGGTCAAAGGTCAGAGGTCATGTCACCCTGACACCAGAGCGAAACATAAAAAAAAAACTAAAATCAATCTTTTATTCCAAACAGAAACAAAGCAACGCAAAGTTCGTCCCTGCTCCATCACCCAATGTGAGTGTCACTTCTCTTCCTGTAAACATGCTGACGTGTGTAAACGTGATGAGGTCGTTTCAGAGTCTGACTTCACTCCGGCTGATTGCTCTCCTCTCTCTCCTCTCTCTCCTCTCTCTCCTCTCTCTCCTCTCTCTCTCCTCTCTCTCTCCTCTCTACTCTCTCTCCTCTCTCTCTCTCCTCTCTCTCTCTCCTCTCTCTCTCCTCTCTCTCTCCTCTATGTTCGGCCTCGTGCAGCCTCAGAGAGCCGCAGTAAAAGTGAGTATATTGACGTTTGCATCAATCTTGTGATGTGATGCCATAGTCACTCCCCAGGGGGCCGCAACATAAACACACACACACGCACACAGATACACACACACAGATGAGACCCTCGAATTTTAATCAGTTGAACACATGGCATTTTATTGTCCTTTCTGACCGGGACGCTGTGTTCGCTCTTTGTTGTTCATCCTTTAAATGAAGCTTCACTAAAGCTGCTCTCAGACATAAACTGAAGTCTGTGCATTTCCTGGAAATGTGTCTGCATGTGAGAACGTAAATGTCCGAGTCAGTTTCCAGCCCCCTGGTGAAATGTCAGAGTGAGTCCATGTGAGAAAACAGCTGGAAAATATCTGGAAAATTAAAGTATTGATGATTGTTTTATTTCCTCCAGCCGCCTCCACCGTGTGAGGAGAAACCACAGGAGAGCGCCATGGAAGAACTGAAAGGCATCCTGGTAAAATTATCAAAATACGTACATCGTATCAGAGCTCATGGTGCTTTTGTTATACAGCAAAAAAATAAAGATAACATTGCTTTTAAGATAGTTTGTATATAATTTCTGGTTTATGCACGAAAGGATTGTGGATTTAAGTGAGTTAAAAAACACAATAAACATTCGACAGTGAAGTTATTCATGTTTCTAACATTGTTGAAGGTTGGTTTATATAATAATATTATTTTTGAACTGCAAATCAAAGTAAGATACACACAGATACGAACAGGAAATGTAGATTTAATAGATTTTTATGATTCAGTGTCAGAGTGTGTGTTGAATTTATGTTTCTCTGCAGGAGACGGTGAAGAGGAGCCCGAGTCGAGGCTCTCAGGAGTCAGGCCCCTCCCCCCCGGGGAAGAAGGACAGCGAGCTGGAGGTCATCCTGAGACGCAGACGCAACAAGGCGGGCGAGGCCGGAGCTGCAGGTAAACACGTCTGAGGAACAGACTCAGTTCTACTTCACATTCTGACCTCATGAAACCAGCTCTGATTTACAGAGTCATCTTAGAGTCGAGGCTCAAATAAAACATCTTAGTTCATAAATATTAAGGTTGTTTCTGTTAATTATCATGTTCACCTGTGGTTTCTACTGAGGTCACAAGTTCGACTCCTGCTGTGACGGCACAGAGAAGTAGTAGCAGTAAAAACCTGTGTGTCCAGAAGGGGGCGCTGTGCACCTCAGAATGAACACTACATAACATATTTATATATATAATGAGGTCAGAAAGTGCTGCTGTGGATTTATCTGCTTTTCCATGATTGATTGACCTCGAGCAGAATAAACCACGTAACCACAGCTGCTTGATTAAAAGTGTGCAGAGATATTTCAACTGCACGTGTGACTGAGTCGAGTCAAACAGATAATAAAAAAAATATATAATATAATATATACTGACTGCAGTAATCTTGAATTTTCCTACTGCTAGAATCAATCAGGTCGGGAGTCCTTTATACTGTGGACAGAATATTGTGTTTAGGGCTCAACAATGTGCAAAAAAGGTTAATTATTAATTATTTAATATTTTATTTGCCATTTAGATCTATCAACCAGAGTTTCTTCACTCAGTTCTGAACAATCAACAAATAAAAAAACTGATTTCAAAGCAGCTCATGTGCATCTTTCTTTTCTTCTTCATGTCCAGACGACGGCCAGTTGAGCCACGTCTCCTCCTGCGACAGCCTGAACGGGAAGAGGACCAGCAGCGACTCGGGCAAAGAACCAGAGGGGCCGGGGGGGCTGAGCGCCGCCTCAGACCCGGCGGCGCCCAGGCTCAGCTCGGAGAGACGGGGGTCCGGGCCGGGACCCATCGTGGCCCGGAGGAAGAGCGACACGGGCAAGCAGCCGAGAGCCGGCTCCTGGCAGGAGAGGAGGTCCTGCAGCTCGCTGTCTGAGAGGGAGACGGCCGAGACTCAGTTCAGCAACGGCTGCGTCAACAGGTCGAGCTTCACTGTCCTAAGCTAATAATGCAGCTTATGATAACTTTATTTATCAACTAAGATGCAGTCAGTAGAGTTTGTACTACCGCAAGACCCAATGAATTCATTCAAGCTGCGGCACATTTCACACTCATGGAGATTTTTGAAAAGGGTCCATGAATTATTCTCTGAGTAATCTGGGAAAATGTCAAATTCTTGGATCTGCACCTTTGTCTAGATCCTCAAAAAGGTTATGGGTTCCTTTGGGCTCATGTTCCATAAAGTTCAGTGGAAATCTGTTGAGTAGTTTTTGCAGACAAACAAACCAACCAACCAACAAACAGATCTTCTTGGCAGATTTATAACTACATACTCTCAACATGTCTACATGGCAAAGAAATCCAGTTTACCCAGGTTTCCAAAGTGCATGTAAACGCATCTTGTGTTTACGAGTTTGAATATTCAGTGTAAAAACATGAACAATATTAGTTTTCATAACTGTGTTTCTGTCTCTTCTCTAAACAGCGCTGGGAAGGATGATCAGAATGTGCTGGAGACGTGCGTCCAGTCAAACGGAGTTGACCACGGAGTTGACCACGGAGTTGACCACGGAGAACCTGCTGAGGACGCACACGCCAGCGCCGGGCCGGTCAACGGCAGCGCCGACGCCGAGTGCTAAGGTGGAGGCCGAGGATCCCGGGTTTGGTTTCATATCTGTCAGATTATCTGATGGATACGACCTATGTCACTGATAGTCACTCAGATCAGAAGATGTTTGGTTCAATCAAATCAAAACAAACTTACAGTTCTAGTTCAAGTATTTCCTGGAGAGTTTCTTCACTGACACACGTCACACATAAGTCAACTTTTATTGTTTTCAGTCCAAACCAGTTTGAGCATAAAATATATGCGGAAGTTCATTACTTTAGAATAAAAAACAATATAAATAACAGTGAATATCTCCTATTTTAGCATTTTTTCATATAAAGGCAGTTGTTGCCAACGTAGACTGTAAATAAAGATGGAAGACTCCTCACACTGTACAAATATAAAGCTCAGATATCAGATCCGGTGCTGCCTGCTGGTGCTGGTGAGGCAGTGTGAAGTTTCTACAGTGAGATGGTGCTCTGAGCTTTTATCAATCTACTGTACGCAAGTTATTTTGATGTGAAACCAACCCGTGGATCCTCGAGGACGAAATGACTGAACGTTACGAGGGAAGCTGCACTTTTTTTTTGCACCGAGCCTCAGTTTTCTTCAAACACTTTCGACTTGTACGACGACTGCAAAGCTTTAGGTTGATGTTTTTATTTTTGTTTCTCTATTCGATGCACAAAGGTCTGAACTCTTGTGTCATCAGAAGGAATGCGCTGTGCCGGACTGTTAAAGATCCAGAATCACCTCCAGGGTAAAAAATAGTCCAGAAATCCCTGCACGTGGAAGAGAAGCACTTCCATGTTTTCTGCAGAGGATTTCTCACGTCCAGGTTTCAGCAGGTCGACGATCAGTGTGTCTGAGGTTTGATGTGGAAATCAGACAAATGTGGGAAAGTAATAATTCAGGTTTTGAAAGAACAGAACGAGATGTTTCTCCAACAACAGAAAAGACAGTAGGTGGGTTTCCATCACGGTTCATGCAGATTTTTTTACTACGCTCTAAAAAAGTTGGAGAGGAAATGAAAGAAAAGTGATGACTGAGATTGAAACAGACGAATGGAAAAAACATAACATGAATCAGGTTGTTTAAAACATCCAATGAGAGAAGAGATGAAAACTGATCTATGACATTTCTCAAATTAATACAGAGAAATGTCTTATTTCAATGTTTCTTGAGTAAGTGACTTATCAGCCGAAGAAGAAACTCATCCAACAACCGAAATAATAAATAGCGTTAAATATATATATATGAACCAAAAAGATTCTCTCTTGAGTTACGTGTGCCTTCTTTTCTTTTTCGGCGTCTTCGTGGACCGAGCAGCAGTAATAGCTTCGATGCATCTGACTGAAAAACAAACAGCGCCATCTGCTGTTTATCTTAATAACTTCTCATATTGGTGTGTAGCATGCGTGGATATAATCTGCAAATCACATTTTCTTTTGAAATGTGGATGCATTTGTTCCGTATCTGGATGGAAACCCACCGAACATCTCCACTAAATCACAGCTGAGGGAGAAGTTCTCAGGGTTCATGGGTCAAAATGTCCCCGAACCCACATCAGGTTCCTTGAGGAGAAACATCCGGGAGAAACCAACTGAGCCATCGTTATTTTAAACTCTTGTTTGTGCACTTTCTGCCTCTAAACCTTCAGGTCCTGAATCACTGTGTGTTGTTAAAACCCACGAGACACGTCATCGTCCCTCCACCGCAGATAAGACGTCTTCCACACACCTCCTGAATGCCTGTATGCACATTTACTCTGAGACGCCCCCCCCCCCCCCCCGCTGTGTCCGTACTCGGGCGCCACGCTCACCGTCACGTGCATTCCTTGACTTTTATTTTGTAGGGCCTGCTGTCTATATATATATATCGCTTTTCCTTACACTCGATGCAACGTGAAGAATCATTTTGAAGAGTATGCAATTACATAAGGCACATTTGTACGATGCTTTCACATTTCTTAAAACACACGACTCACATTTACAAGTGCATTTCGTTCTCTAGGTGTATTTATTCTAATGCAAAGGACCAGATGTCACTGAGCGGTCCGGCTGCACAGGAAACCCCTCGGAGCTCTGACCGCTGCCTCTGGCCTGAGTGGGATGCATATCCAGGCTGTGCACAGGCCTCAGAGGGCCGGGGGGCCGGGGTCGGGGGGGTCGTCCTGCAGCTCGGGTGCGTCAGGTCCTCGTCCTGATGTCGACCTCGTGGCTTCTTAAAGGGATTTACTGCATCCGACTGAGTTTGGGTGACGATAGATATTGTGTGTGTGTGTTTGGGAAATAAATGGAGTGTTAAAGGTTTTTTAAAACATGGATTTTCATTTTAGCATCACTTGAAATAAATTGCAAAAGAAAAGAAACAAGCGTATTTGTCTTCATTTAAAAAAGTGAACTGATGGAGAGTAAATAACCTTAAACCTGCTTTTCATCAGATTTGTATTAATTAATTAATTAATATCTATCTATCTCTATATATATATATCCCTCTATCTATTTATCTCTCTGTATATATCTATCTATCAGTCTATCTATCTATCATATATATATATATCCCTCTATCTATTTATCTCTCTCTATATCTATCTATCTATCTCTATATATATATCCCTCTATCTATTTATCTATCTATCTCTCTATATATCTATATTTCTATCTATCTATCTCTCTATCTATCTATCTATCTATCTATCTATGTGTCTTTCTATCTATCTATTTATCTATCTATTTATCTATCTATCTTCTCTATCTATCTATCTATCTATCTATGTGTCTTTCTATCTATCTATCTATTTATCTATCTATCTATCTATCTATATATATCCCTCTATCTATTTATCTCTCTCTCTATATCTATCTATCTATCTCTCTATATATATCCCTCTATCTATCTATCTATCTATCTTTCTATCTATCTATATCTATCGATCTATCTCTCTATATATCTATCTTTCTATCTATCTATCTTCTCTCTATCTATCTATCTATCTATCTATCTATCTATCTATCTATCTATCTATCTATCTATCTATCTATCTATCTATCTATCTATCTATCTATCTATCTATCTATCTATCTATCTATCTATCTATCTATCTATCTATCTATCTATCTATCTATCTATCTATCTATCTATCTATCTATCTATCTCTCTCTCTCTCTCTCTCTCTATCTATCTATCCATCCATCCATCCATCCATCTATCTATCTATCTATCAAGTTAAGTATTTAGTCAAAGTAAAGGAATATGATATTTTAAAGGAGTAAAGGAGTGTGTGATCCTCAAAACAACGAAGTGATAAAGACTCCTCCCACTCCATCGCCGCCAGGTGGCGCTGTGACCAGCCCGCCTCTTTTTTCCCTTCCGCCGCCGGCCGGATGCTCACTGGAGATCCAAGATGGCGTCGTCCCGCTACTACCAGGAGATGCAGGAGAGCTTCAGGAACAACAGCAAGAGCCGCGAGTTCCCGGCCCACACGGCCAAGGTGCACTCGGTGGCCTGGAGCTGCGACGGGAGGAGACTCGCTTCCGGTTCCTTCGACAAGACTGCGAGCGTCTTCCTGCTGGAGAAGGACCGCCTGGTGAGCTGCAGCTAGCATGCTAACGTTAGCATCAAGAACCAGGAGTACCAGGGGTCCAGGGGACGTCGAGTCTCACTCACTGGTTATTAAACATGTATATTACTGCTCTGATGGTTATTATCTTTATGGATTTAACTTGGTAGAGTAAAGAGGGTTCAGGGGAGATTTTCACTGAGGGACACGTGTGAAGAGACAACTTGTGATCCAACAGATCCGACGTAAATCTTACAGGACAAAGCAGTTTGCATCTAATACTTTATGTTTATATTGAAACTTATTTTTACATTTGTAAACGTACATACAATGAGTGGAGCCTGACTGCTTCAGATATTTGGAGGCAAATACTTAATATATCAGATGATATTTAAAGAATTGTCAAAAAAAGCCCACGGTGTTTTATTAAACCCTCAAGACAAAGAAACATGAGCACGGTTTAATATTGAATCGTTAAACCATGAGATATATCTTTAATAACTATAAATTAAAATGAAACACAAATGGAAGCAAATATTTAGAACTTGAATTAAGAACACAAGCACATTTATTGACATTAAATACAAGTGGACTTCTTTTCTGAAGTGTTTATTATTTTACACTAACTATGTTAATGTGGTATTTCTTTCAGTTTAGTTTCATATTATTAATGTTTATATATATCTGTATTATTTGTAAATGTACATAGAATAAGTGGAGCCTGACTGGTTCAGATATGTTATTTAAAAAAGTGTCAATAACTCCTTAGATGTTTTATCAAACCCTCAAGACAAAGAAACATGATCACAAATTAATATTTTATCATTAAACTGTGAGATTTATCTTTAATAACTATAAATTATAATTAAACGCAAATATTTAGAGCTTGTATAAGAAAGAAAACATTTATGACATTAAATAGTGGACTTCTTCTCTGCTGGATAAAAGCGTGAGCTAAATGAAATGTAATGTAATGTTCCATTTTCTGTGTTAATGTGGTAATTCTTTCAGTTCAGTTTAATATTATTTGGTTACCAGTGATTGTAGTTTGCAGCCACAGTTTGTGGACACACATTTTTCCATCATGAGGGAAAAGACAGGAATTTACTGGAATCACAACTGGGAAGTGGACATTAAACCAGTGCTGCTGGTTTACGTGGTCACTGGTCAGAGAAGTGTGATGTGATCACTGTGTCATGATACTAAACACCAGTTGAATCCTTCTCTCTGTCCTCAGGTGAAAGAGAACAACTACCGAGGTCACGGCGACAGCGTGGATCAGCTCTGTTGGCATCCGACGAACCCGGATCTGTTCGTCACGGCGTCCGGAGACAAGACCATTCGCATCTGGGACGTCCGGACCACCAAGTGCATCGCCACCGTCAACACCAAAGGTGCAGTTTCATCTGCAGGAGATTTCAAAAGCAAACACCACTTGTGTGTTTATGGTTTTTTAAGAATATAAAAATGTTTCCTGAATGTCGTGTACAAAAAGAAAACTAGCTGATCTGCAAAACCTGTAATTTTGGGGGAATCTTAAAACAAATTCAATCTGTTTGTGGCTGATGAGGAAACGTGAAGGAGGGCGATAAATAAAAGGGACTAAAATGTCATCAAAGATCTTTGTTAATTTATTATATTGTAAATAAAGATGGACCACACATCTTCATTTCCTCGACCTATCAGGAGTCAGTCTTAGCTGTCAATCATGACATCACAGCTTGTTTTTATATCATTAAATAACTGATTAAAACCAAATTTATCATAAACATGATGACCAGCGGGAACAAGACACTTTGGGTTCACATTTAAAGAACCGTCATGTCGTCCATCTTTAATTTGCAGTTTATGGTCAATATGAGAACCACTGAATTCCTGTTAAACCTCTGTCTTATTGTTGTTATTATTATTATTATTTTTAAACATCTCAGGAGAGAACATCAACATCTGCTGGAGTCCTGACGGTCAGACCATCGCCGTCGGGAACAAAGACGACGTGGTGACCTTCATCGACGCCAAGACGCATCGCTCCCGGGCCGAGGAGCAGTTCAAGTTCGAGGTGAACGAGATCTCGTGGAGCAACGACAA
Organism: Limanda limanda; assembly: GCF_963576545.1. NCBI lineage: Eukaryota > Metazoa > Chordata > Actinopteri > Pleuronectiformes > Pleuronectidae > Limanda > Limanda limanda. The sequence goes on along the minus strand of NC_083645.1, from coordinate 27,218,162 downwards.
CGACATGTTCTTCCTCACCAACGGGAACGGCTGCATCAACATTCTGAGGTAGGAAGCAGACAGAGGAAGTAGGGTTGCAAAATTCCAAGAATATTCAAAGTTGGAAACTTTCCATGGGAATTAACAGGAATTAACGGGAATATACCAGAATAAACGGGAATATACGGGAATTAACAGGAATAAACTGGAAATGTTGTGGGTAATTTATACTAACTGTATTTACCTTGTCATATACAGACTTAAATATGAACATTTTGTTGTGTCATAGGCTGATTTGAGCCCTGAGGAAACTTTGGGCACTTGACTATATGCTTCTGCATCGTTGTGTCATTCTTAACATAGGTCTTTGCACAGTATTTGCAAATGTACACAGCCTTTCCTTCTACATTGGATGAGGTGAAATGTCTCCACACATGAGAGAGTGCACGTGGCATTGTTCTGTAGAATAAGATGAGAAAAAAGTTTGTAAAAAAACACTCATGCAATGCCAGAGATATAAATAGTTAGCCAAACAATTGGAATCGTCTGTAAACATATTTTACAATTGATGGATAAATGAATGGAAATAGTCTAGATGAACAGATGAACAATCCTCAATCAGCATGCTAATATATTTTCCCAGTAATATCATGGAAACTTACCTGACTAGTCCTTCACTCTACAGCAGGCCTCAGTAGCCCTGCTGTAGAGTGAAGCATGCTGGGAGTTATCTGTGCATGTGATGGAAGAATGCACAGTGGAGGGTTGAAACTCAACGTTCCATACATCTTTAAAATAGAGTTTTGAATGATGTTTTTTTGCTCAGCGTTTAATTTGCGTAGTTTTTTCAAAATTCCCGAGCTAAACTTTCCGCACCTTTGCAACCCTAAGAGGAAGTAACGTTTCCCTCACGTGGTGTGAAGATCTGTGTGTTTCAGATCTGCAGTAACGTGATCTTCTCTTTGCAGTTATCCGGAGCTGAAGCCCATCCAGTCCATCAACGCTCACCCGTCCAACTGCATCTGCATCAAGTTCGACCCCACAGGGAAACACTTTGCCACAGGAAGTGCGGACGCGCTGGTCAGCCTGTGGAACGTGGAGGAGCTTGTGTGCGTCCGCTGCTTCTCCAGGTCAGTTCCTGTGTCTCAGGACGCTCTTCAATAAATACTTTTCAGTTTCCTGGCGGATAATTCGTTTTATTAATTCATGTATTTCTTGGTGCTGCAGGTTAGACTGGCCTGTGAGGACTTTGAGCTTCAGCCACGACGGGAAGATGTTGGCTTCGGCCTCCGAGGATCATTTCATCGACATCTGCGAGGTGGAAACAGGTCAGTGCAACGAGTCCGAGCGTTTCATAAACGATTAGAGATATTGACTTTCCCATGAACACAGGACTCACCTGTCTCGTGCTTTGCAGGAGAGAAGCTGTGGGAGGTTCAGTGCGACTCCCCGACCTTCACCGTGGCGTGGCACCCGAAGAGGCCGCTGCTCGCCTACGCCTGCGACGACAAGGAGGGAAAGTACGACAACAACCGAGAGGCGGGAACGGTCAAACTGTTCGGCCTCCCCAACGACTCCTGAGGCCGAGCCGAGCTGCTGCTGGTCAAACCGGCTGAATCTGAGGAAAACATCATGACATAGAGCTCAGGGGAAACCAGGAGGAAGCAGCAGTAGCTTTTTATCACCAGCAGGTGGCGCAGCTGTGCTCTAACAGTGGGGTTCATCCCCTGTTTTATTCACAGATACAAACACAACCTCCTGTTCTGTAAATATATTGTATGTGTAAAATATTGTTTGTTCATGACATTAAAATGGTCTCTTTTTAATTCATGTGTCTGGAGACATAATTACTGAAACACTGCAGATGATATTTGTCAAAATATAAAGAAATAAGAGTTTTAAGCAGATAGAATATAGTAGAAATCTTTAGAAGAGAATGAAGCTGACGAGCTGATTCCTGGGGTCGTGATCAGTCGCATATTAAGTTAACTAAATTAGTGAAAAGGTTTGAGTCTTGTATTTAAATCTCTGCTCTTCGAACAGAACTGAAGAATGAAACCGGGCAGTTTTCACGTTGATGCTTTTTACGGAGAATCTGAGCCGTAAACACTCGTTTCATTTCTCTGGACCTTGAACCGTGTGTGTGCTGCGGAGTGGGCGGGCGGGTGGATTAGATAATAAATGGAAGGAAGATGAAATAAACACACACACACACTTACTACAAATGTATTTAAAATGAACCACAAACACTTTTGCACACGGGTCGATGTTTTTCTATCGTTTCACATCCATCGAGTCAGGAGAATCTCACGTGTGATGAGTTAATTTGAATCCTGCTCAGGAAAGTCGTTCTCCACCAGTAACGGGCTTTAAGATGATAAAATAAAACTAGAAATATCGAAAGCAATATGATATTTATGATTTATCCGAAGCTGAATCCGTATCAGCCTTGTCAGGCGCCTGTTTTGAACGTGGCGTCCTGCTCTTTATTGGCCCTGAAGTTCCCCCTGCGGATCCCAGCTGTTATTTACTGTAGCAGAGACGTCGCGAAGAGGTCGGTCAATATCCGGGGATGTGATTGCCAGCGAGCATCATGGGATTGTAAATCAAATAAGGCCACCTGCAGGGTCTCCTTCATGTCTCCTCCTCGTCCAGCGAGCAGCCAGGTCTATCTGATTTGACTTTTAATGCTCTGATCTTCATGGAGCCTCCTCTGCCTTTCCATCTGCAGCCAGCCGGTAAATCAGGGTTGTTTTGATGTGTTGTTAAAGCTCAGTGGGACGAGAACAGAGATGAATAATGTCCTGAGTGGAGATGTTTGTTTTTCATACAACTTTAAATGGCAATTAAATCAAATAACTGGAACTAGAATGAGAGAGAAGAGCTCGTATCTCTGCCAAGAACCAACAGCCTCTTTAATCCATCATGTTCATTTGGACACAGATCTAAAACTATTGAAGATTCAAATAAACCTTTTGATTATGGACTGATCCACGTTATGTCAGATCCTCATTGTTACAGGTTTATTGTTTTATTTTTTACTGTACACTGCCTGAAAAGATACAACCCTCCTATGAAGGTATAAACTTGTACACTCATAAATATCAGTCCCTTAAATATGTATGATTTACATTATGATTCATGAATAATATCCTGTTAAATCTGTTAAAATGTCCAAAAAATAACCAATCTCTCAGTTTCCTGAGGATTCTTCTGTCCCGTCTTCCCAGTTTCGTTGAACTCTGTTATATCGTTGAATAGTTTGAATGACCTCACTGCATTTAAATTCACCAGATCTGGATCTTTCCTTCCTCTGAACTGGATCCACTTCATCTCACCAGGTCACATGGCCTGAGACCGATTGCCTGTTGCATTATGGGTATAACTCTTACATATTGGTTTATGGAGAATGTAACAGAGATGGAGACACTTTACAGATTTTCAAATCCATCCCTGTAACTGGAGCCATCAGGACTCGATCTCCTCTGCAGAAGTGAAACCGTGTCACACACTCGAGCTTTCAGCCGGAATCAGGTTTCATGTTGATCGATTCTCTGATTGAACAGCAGCTTCTCCCAAGGTGACGCTCGGCGGTTTCATCAGCCGCTCGCCTCAGATCAATCTGCTCAGATACTAATGCTTTCAGACAAGCTCTGTGTGTGTGTGTGTGTGTGTGTGTGTGTATCAGTGGTATTTGTGTCTTCCCTGGTGTGTGTGTGTGTGTGTGTGTTAAGGATCTGCAGCTGCGTGCAGGGAGATAATCAGACCCACCCGTCCATTTGCTTCAGTCCAAACGAATAAGGCTGTGTATCTGTTAAAGGACACTTCCGCTGCTCTGGATAATTGCAGAGCAGCATTGACCCGAGGCTCCTGATTGATTCCTGGACTTTTGGTGAGATGAGAATCTTTGATGCTCAGTCACACTCTCGCTCTCTCGCTCACGTTTCCCTGATCGTTCGCTAAATAAACGGGATTTCATTTCAGCTCGAGGGCAGAAAACACAAATGTTACTCGGGACTGAAAACATGAACGTTATCATCTGGTTTTCCTGGATTTGAACAAAAACATCCCCAAAGAAATCTCATATTTTATTGATCAGACACTGATTCCAAACGTATATAATTATCACCAGAAGTTGGTTCTGCACCGGTTCCACCATCACCTCCGTCTGTCTGTCGTCAAATAACCAATTAAAACCAAACCTAGAAACGTTCAGTTTTTCTGTGAGCAGCATTACAATTAATGAAATATTATGGGTTGGTGAATTTCATCATCTCCTCATGACTAATTTAATAGCTACTAAGATAATTGATTATCTCATTCATGACTGAAGAGCACATGAGGCCGGCACCTGATCCGTGCAGCTTCGGCTGAATTTCACACAACTCTGAAAAGGCAATTACTAGTCGAGGGTTTAATTGGTTTCTCCAGATTAAAATGATCGATTTTGTTGAAATGAGATCTGAGGTGAATCATCGTGTGCAGAGATGCAAAGACACAAACCTCTCGTTCGATCAGGACAAGAATATACAAGTGAAATACAAATCCTCATGAATCCAAGAGTTTATTACTTAACTGAGCGAAGTCTGAAGTATCAAGGTTTTCTCTGTGGAATCATGTTTTCAACTCAAATCTGTTCAAAGGGTTTAAAGATGGAATAGGACAGAAACGTGGCATTAAAACAACATTTAAAAGACTGAGAACGTTTGAAAAATACTAGTTTTTAACACAATTCTGCTCCTTTGGTCGTGACGGTTGATTCACAACATTTTTGAAAAGTATATTTATAAAAAATAAGCTTAAACCTGTGGTTGAACTCGACAGCGTCCGGTCAGCGAGAGCAGAAACAGAGTTTGGTGGTCGGTGTCGATTCTCTGGAGAAAAATCCAAGTAAAAAATAGAAATAATTGTGTGTGTGTGTGTGGTTTTGTATGGATGTGTTTGTGTGTGTTTGTGTGTGTCTCTCTGACAACAACACATCCACATGTCCGGGTTTCTCAGTTGTGTTGTTGACCTGTGGAAGAAGCAGCGAGGACGCAGATTACTGCTTTAACTGGAAGAGCAGGAGTCAGGGCTTTTCTTTCTGCTCAGGCAGTGAACTGCTGACAGCGGCAACGCTCGGCTGGCTCCAGCAAACACAGAGACAAGGAGGACCGACACACACACACACACACACACACACACACACACACACACACACAGACACACACAAAGGCACACACACACACAGGCAGAGGACTGAGATGTACAAAGAGTCTCGTAAAGAGGAAGTGAGGACCACAGCATCCATCTTACAGACGCACACATGATTATCTCTTCTTCTCGGCCGCCTGATTAAAAACAATCAACTGTCACGAGATTCATTTATTTCTGCTGCACTCGCTTTATTTAATCTTCAAAAGCAGGAAAATATATTGAAATGATTGGATTCATGATTCATTCAGAACCAAACATTTCTGGTTTCGTCAGAGCTGCAATTTTATTTCCATTTACAGATTAGTGGGAATATTTAATTTATTTCAATTACTTATTTTGTCTGAAAACCAAATTATTTAATTCACAATGTGGATGTCTGGTTCAGCAGGAAGAGGATGTTCTCTAATCAGAAGGTTGGTGGTTCGATTCCTAGGTATCGACGAGTTTAACACACTGCAAATTAAGAAAACAAACAACAACGCTGCAAAAAGTCACAACACAAAACGTGCTGTGATCAGGAATGTTTCCAGGGGACCCAGAAAAGTGACGGACCTGTAGTTCAGTACTTTGTGACGTCTGCTGCTCGTCAGTGGTGATGGAACTTCAGAAGGTTCCTCACTGTTTTATTTCCCCTGGAAACATTCCCGATGACGATGTCACAATTTGTAGCACGTCTCAGTATTTGCATGTGTTGTGACTTTTTGCAGTGTCGTCAGATTGATGTTCTCTCAATTAGCATGTGTTTCTCTCTCACTTCACTGCTTGTTCATTTGAAGGAAGTGACATCATGACTTGCAGAACACGTCATGTTGTTAATACTTTGAGCGACAGAACTCAACTTTAAATGAGGCAATAGAAGAACCAGCCAATCAGATCCCTGTGATCATCTGGACGTGGATTTTATTTCCAATTCTCTTCTTTAATATCGTATCAACACATTAGTATTAACTCTGTGTTGTGTCTGAAGCAGGAAGCCGTGATGTCATGTGAGCGTCGGGCACTTGTTCGGGGTCATGTGACCCTAAACCTCTTCTTCCTCAGGTTCCCTCGACCAATCACAGTCTTCCTCCTGCAGATTAACGAGCCAGCGCTTCCTGTTTTCACCTCCCACCTCTCCATCATGTTTTCTCTCATACTCGACATATTAAACAAGTTGCTGGTGCGACCGCTGCCCTGCCCCCCCCCCCCCCCAGCTGCACTAATGAGGAAGTGATGCTGCAGCAATGAATCTTATGTTTTTCAAATCAAGCCTCTCACAACAGTGATGGATGGTCGAGCGAAGCAGGAGCGATGGCTCGTTCCCCGATGATAAACTGGAGTCGTCTCTGTGACTAATGGACCAATCAGAGCCGAGGAGGAGCAACAGAACCAAAACAGAGGAGAAGCTGCTTCAGTGAAGCCGTCCAGGAGCAGATGCTGGAGGAACGTTGGGCTGATTCTAGCGTCTTAATGCAGATCCAGATTATTCCTCTGTCTTTAGAATCCTCTTCCCTCGCTCCGGGTCAGCAGGAACAAAGAAAACAGAAAAATACCTCAAGTTTAAGATGAGGGAGAAGAAAGGAGGAATTATAGAAGAGGAAGGAAATGAAAAGTGAAGGAAGCAAAGAAGCTTTAATAAGTTTTCCAAGTTCTACGTGTTCAGCTCCTCTTCAATTTGGGTTCTTGGAGTTTCACGTCCATCACATTGTCCTGCTGTTGTCTCACATGGACTCACTCACTGGACATTTTACCAGGAGGCTGCAGGAGAAGTTCCATAAAATGTCCACAGACACTGACTCAGACATTTGTTCACTCAGACAGAACCTGAAGAACATGCGAGGACCATGCGTGGAAAGTTTAATGCCCCTTGTTTGTTTTTTACCGTTGTTCTGTTGAGTTGAGGCCTGATACTCGAGCATCAGACATCTCGTCTCTTGCCGTCACATCTCTTTAAAAAACAGTTCTTCACCAAAAGTGCAATGAATCCTGGGAAACGTTGGGTTCAGGAGGGATCCACCTGCTGGAGCCTTAGTTTCTCTGGGTTGAAAGGAACCTTCTGTCGAACACATTTGAAATGGGACGGACTAGTCAAGCTGCTGTGATGAACTCGGCCTTCAGAAGCAGAATTAAGACAAGAAGAAATGTCCAACTATCACAGGACGATCACAGATTCTTTCTCTTTGCACACTTTCTACATGTTGTCCCTCACAGAGTTGAGCAGATCCTGTCCTGAGTGAAGCTGACGTCCTCCACTGAAGGTTCCTGCTGCACGAACAAGCGTCAGCAGCAGGAGGACGAGTCTCCGGGTGTGAACTCTCCGATGCTGATTTAAACACTGATGAATCTGCAGCGTGAGAACATGATAACGTGTAATACAGCGTGTGAACAGATGGAGGACGAACACATCGGAAAACACGACGTTACTGAGTGAATTATTCACGATGTGTTTTTCACAAACATCTGGTCAACGCCGTCACTGATGTGGTTAGGAGAGGAACATCTCTCGCACCTTCAGACACGGGATCGAGTTTTATCCAAGAGTAATTATATTTAGAGAAAATGCCGCCTATGTTTCATTGAATTAAACATTTTAAAGAGATGAAAAAAACAACAAACCACAAACTTCTCTGTGTTTTCAGTCGGGCGTGTTCAGGTCATCCTGCAGAAATAATGAACAACATACAGATATTATACATAATCTGATATCCAAAGCATCGTCCTGGGAGCTGAGGCAGAGCCTGTGGACTCTTCAGACCTGGAGATCAAACGCTGACAGACCCAAATCACATTAATTAGCATTTTGTCTGGCAGGACTTTGCTGTTTAAAGGCAGCGGCTTAATGCAATTACACCCTCATGCCTGTTTCTGTCATGGAACATCCTACATGCGTGTTGAATCTCAAACATGCAGCACAAGGTTCACTTCCCTGATCTGTCAGATGTTAGTGCACATGAGCTGAAGCAGCTTCCTCCAGGGAAGAGTTTGTTTCACAAGAGATCTGCTATCCAGCACAGAATCTGTAAATATTGTACAGTAAATGCATTATTGGAAAAAAAGGATAATAAAGACTTTTCTTTTCTTTCTCTGTGTTGTGAAGCTGGAACTTTCCTCAGCAGCTGTTGTGTGATCGTCGCTCTGATTCCGAGACGTCAACTACGAGTGTTGATCAGGGAATAAAGTACAGCTGCGTTATATCAGTTATTCAATTTACTCGTTTCTTTAATGCACATTGTTACAGTTTTTAGTGAAAAAACCAAACAACCAGGAAATCACAACACTTAAAAGTGTGACTCTGGAAACCTGCAGCTGATAAAAGATTCAAAAAGTGAACAATAAGGGGGAATTAAAAGTGTTGTTGTTGTTTCACCTCCTCCGTTGATTCATTATTTACAGCCGTGAACATCTGCTGCATTTTCTATCTGCACACGGACACCTGACACCAATTTTATTCTGTTTTATTCTAAAAACCTTTAAAATCTCTTTGAATGAGTCTGTAGTTTGTTGTTGGTACAAAACAACAGAACCTGGTTATTAAGAAATAAATACAAGTTCAACCGAACAATGAAAATAACCAGGCACCGTGATGGAACCTCAGGATGACAACGTATATGTAAAATATAAATCAAGTTGAATTCATCCCTTGTTTCCCTCAGAACCTTTGTGTCTGTTGCTGCTGTGTGTTGCCTCCGTGTTGTTAGCGTGACTCGGCCGTGAGCAGCACACGGCAGCTGTCCTGTGTGTTTGCTCAGTGTGTGTCTGTGTGTGTGTCTGTGTGTGTGCACAGTGATAAATGAGCCTGGTAATGACACTTTAACAATGAGAGCATTAGTGTTCCACCAGGCGTCACATCAGCCGCCTCCGGCCTCGACAGCTGCCGGCACCTGAACGCACCATCGTTATCTTTTATTACTGAGGAGCTGGTTCCACTTTATTAATGAGTCGTTCTGAAGTTTAACACAAGATCAGGTTCGATACCTGATTCAGATTAGGACATTAACATCTGCCTCCATTGCCCCCTGGTGGCCAGGTGCCACTGCAGGTTATTAACCCCTGCCTCCTCCATGTTGGCAGGTTGGACATGAACCACACTAAAAACAATCACAATACACATGAACTGACTGAATCTTTATTGATATTGAAGCTATGATGTGTCCCAATCGTCTGATGGAAATATGTTTTTGTGGAATTTAAATAAATATACTTTTGTACACAACTTTCCCCAACCTGGTGCTGGACTCAACAACTGTCTCTGCTCCTTGGTTTAAATGATAAGAATTGAACTTGTGTGTGGATCTATGAAAATATATATATATATGTATATATATTTGTGCAGCTTATATTCATCTTTCATCCCTTCTATATAATTTCCCTCTTTTGTTATGCAGCAGAGACTTGATTAAGTTTTCAGCCTCTGAAACCTGATGCATGTTTGGGATTGTGTGGTTTTTGCAGCATCACCTGCTCCATTGTGTGTGTGTGTGTTTGATACGTGTGTGTGTGTTGTGTGTGTTGTGTGTGTGTGTGTGTGTTTTCTTATGATCCTGCATGTTGGACATTTAAAAAGCAGCTGAGCATAAAAATCGGTGTTGTTTCTCGGTATTGAACCGTTTCCTGCGTCGCCATATGCTTTCTGCTGCTCTCTCTCTTTCTCTCTCTCTCTCTCTCTCTCTCTCTCTCTCTCTCTCTCTCTCTCTCTCTCTCATGTGTCTTAGAGGAGCAGAGGCTGTGAGGTAATAGTGTGCAGGAGGGGGTGGTGGAGAGAGAGAGAGAGATAGAGAGAAGGTGGGAGAGGGAGGAGAGAGAGAGAGAGAGAGAGAGAGAGAGAGAGAGAGAGAGAGAGAGAGAGAGAGAGAGAGAGAGAGGGTGATATAGGACGAGCATCACACGGAGGCTGCAGACTGGTTCGGATCCTTTCGCCGCTTCGGTCGCTCCAGACGCATCAGGTCAGTAAAGCAACGCACCGTGTGCAACAGTGTGTTATTGTTATTAGATTGTTATTGTGTGTGTGTGTTTGAGGAAGAGGAAGAGGAGGAAGAGGAGGAAGAGGAGGAAGAGGAGGAAGAGGAGGTTCGCGGTGCTGATGATGTGAGGATGGTCACGGAGGAGAGTGAGAGGCTGCGCACAGGTTTTTAGGCGTGAACTGCTGGTGTGTGTCTGAGTGTTTGTAGTGTGTCTGCGTGTGTAGTGTGGGTGTGTGAGTGTGTGTGTGTGTGTGCCGACAGTCCGCAGGTGTCAGTCTGTTTCACCTGTTTTCATGCAACATTGTGAAGACGCGCAAGGTGCAGAGAAAACCCGGGTTTATAACTCAGGTTTAACACCAGGAAGATACGCTGGTTTCCTCCCTCTTCCTCCTCTTCCTCTTCCTCCTCTTCCTCCTCTTCCTCCTCCTCCTCTTCCTCCTCCTGCTCGGTGTTTATCCATCCTATCCACCAGGTGAAAGGTGCATCTTCTCTTTCACCGCCATATCTTACATGTGGGTGCGACGGGTGTGGAAGGGAGGAGGCAGAGCAGGAGGCAGAGCAGGAGGAAGAGCAGGAGGAAGAGCAGGAGGAAGAGGAGGAGGAAGAGGAGGAGGAAGAGCAGGAGGAAGAGGAGGAGGCAGAGCAGGAGGAAGACCTACTCTTCCTCCTGCTCTATAGATGCTCTTCCTCCTCCTTCTCCTCCTGCAGCTGGTGGTCCACTGAGGATGAGGAAGATGCAGACCCCTGGATGAGGAGGATGCAGACCCCTGGATGAAGAGGATGCAGACCCCTGGATGAGGGGGATGCAGACCCCTGGATGAGGAGAATGAAGACCCCTGGATGAGGAGGCTGCAGACCCCTGGATGAGGAGGATACAGACCCCTGGATGAAGAGAATGCAGACCCCCAGGATGAGGAGGATGCAGACCCTTGGATGAGACCTCTGGATGAAGAGGATGCAGACCCCTGGATGAGGGGGATGCAGACCCCTGGATGAAGAGAATGAAGACCCCTGGAGGAGGAGGATGCAGACCCCTGGATGAGGAGGATACAGACCCCTGGATGAGACCTCTGGATGAAGAGGATGCAGACCCCTGGAGGAGGAGGATGCAGACCCCTAGATGAGACCTCTGGATGAAGAGGATGCAGACCCCTGGAGGAGGAGGATGCAGACCCCTGGATGAAGAGGATGCAGACCCCTGGATGAGACCTCTGGATGAAGAGGATGCAGACCCCTGGAGGAGGAGGATGCAGACCCCTGGATGAAGAGGATGCAGACCCCTGTATGAGGAGGATGAAGACCCCTGGAGGAGGAGAGGATGCAGACCCTTGGATGAGACCTCTGGATGAGGGGGATGAAGACCCCTGGAGGAGGAGAGGATGCAGACCCATGGATGAGGGGGATGCAGACCCCAGGATGAGGAGGATGCAGACCCCTGGATGAAGAGGATGCAGACCCCAGGATGAGGAGGAGGCAGACCCCTGGAAGAGGAGGATGCAGACCCCTGTATGAGGAGGATGCAGACCCCTGGATGAGGAGGATGAAGACCCCTGGATGAGGAGGATGCAGACCCCTGGAGGAGGGGGATGCAGACCCCTGGAGGAGGAGGATGCAGACCCCTGGATGAGGAGGATGCAGACCCCAGGATGAGGAGGATGCAGACCCCTGGATGAAGAGGATGCAGACCCCTGGAGGAGGAGAGGATGCAGACCCCTGGAAGAGGAGGATGCAGACCCCTGGATGAGACCTCTAGATGAGGAGGATGAAGACCCCTGGATGAGGAGGATGCAGACCCCTGGATGAGGAGGATGCAGACCCCTGTATGAGGAGGATGCAGACCCCTGGATGAGGAGGATGCAGACCCCTGGATGAAGAGGATGAAGACCCCTGGATGAGGAGGATGCAGACCCCTGGAGGAGGGGGATGCAGACCCCTGGAGGAGGAGGATGCAGACCCCTGGATGAGGAGGATGCAGACCCCAGGATGAGGAGGATGCAGACCCCTGGATGAAGAGGATGCAGACCCCTGGATGAGGAGGATGCAGACCCCTGGATGAGGAGGACGAAGACCCCTGGAGGAGGAGAGGATGCAGACCCCTGGATGAGGAGGATGAAGACCCCTGGAGGAGGAGAGGATGCAGACCCCTGGATGAGGAGGATGCAGACCCCTGGATGAGGAGGATGCAGACCCCTGGATGAGGAGGATGCAGACCCCTGGATGAGGAGGATGCAGACCCCTGGATGAGGAGGATGCAGACCCCTGGATGAGGAGGATGCAGACCCCTGGATGAGGAGGATGCAGACCCCTGGAGGAGGAGGATGCAGACCCCTGGATGAGGAGGATGCAGACCCCTGGATGAAGAGGATGCAGACCCCTGGATGAGGAGGATGCAGACCCCTGGATGAGGGGGATGAAGACCCCTGGAGGAGGAGAGGATGCAGACCCCTGGATGAGGAGAGGATGCAGACCCCTGTATGAGGAGGATGAAGACCCCTGGATGAGGAGGATGAAGACCCCTGGATGAGGAGGCCCTGCAGCAGCAGCTTCACCTCGGCTGCTGATGGAGCAGAGAGTGAATTATTTATAGCCGCCGGAGCATTGATTAGCTTCATGTAAAGCACCGGCGGCAGCAGAGAGGGGCGGAGTTAGTGTGCGTGTGCATCAAGCAAACACAGGTGGAGATGTGCATGTGGCCTGTACGTGCACACGCTTGCCAGAGAGGTGCTGTGAGTGTGCGTGTGTGTGTGTGTGTCTGTGTGTGTGTGTGAGAGAGAATGGGTGTGAGATGCTTGTATCTCCTCGCAGCCAATCACATGCAGACAGAGGACTGAGCCTTTGTAATCTACACAGAAGCTTGACTGATGCATTTAAAGGAAAATGCCCCAAAAATAACATCAGTCCATAATTTATAATAAGACTTGGTGTTATGGTGTTAATCTCCTGCAGCCTCAGTGGACTTGAATATTTAAGACATTTTCAGAATGTGGTAAATGTCTTGTTTTGGTGGCAAAGGGAGAAATTATACAGCCAAGAAAATCACCTCCTGAGCTTTAGTGAAATGATGTTTGTATTTTTTAGCTATGATCAGTCATTGATGCAAACATCCTGTGAGTCCAGTTCTGAAGCAGCAGCTCAGTAGTTTTACAGTTCTACTCTCAGTGATGTAACTTATAATGTAACATGTGTGACAGCGTGCACACCACTCAGGGATCATACGTGTGCTGGTGTCAACAGGAAGCAGATTGTCTCTGCAGTCGTTCTGCAAACAGCGCTCGTTTCTTTTGTCCGAGTGACAACGAGTTGGAGCTGTGACTCGAACGCTTTGTCTTCACCGCTGCCGTCGAGTCGGAACGGAAAAGAAGAGAAATCTGAATGTGTGACTGAATCATAGTTTCCATTAGCCTGGTGTAGTGTGGTGTGTTATAATAAAACTCAAATCTATAAGTGTGCAAGCAAAACCTAAATCAAACATATGAATAGCTTCATTTTGACTGACAATATCATTATAATACAATAAAATATATAGATTTGATGAATCAATATTATAAAAGTGCCATCTGGGTGATAAAGGCTGGTTGAGAAAAAATACCAATCAGTACTCGGAGTCGTTTCCCAAACAAACAGAAGTATGATTTTTGATTATGAGTATTTTCAGTAGCTGCAGGGTTGATCGTTTATTCTTTATTTCCCTCTCGTCTCAATCGAGAACATCAGAGTTCCCTCACACTCCTGATCACAGTCAGTGATCCCAACACACAGTCACTCAGAGTAACACAACAAGTACACAAACCAGATGATGAGAGCGATGAGTGAAATGTTCCTGATTGTTCCTGGAGGCTGAGAAACAGAGAAACTGATCTGAACTTGTGACGGAGCTCAGTTTGTGAAGCAGAAGCTCCGTCAGCTGGAGAGTCACGGAGGGATTCACCCTGTGTCGGTGTCACCGTCTCCGTCTGCCACCTGCACGTGCACGCACTCACCAGCAGCTCCTGTTAGTCACCACACGTGCACGGGCACAACACGAGAGAGGAGGAAACTCCCTGATTCCTCTGATTGCTGCCGCCTCAGGTCACAGCCTCGGTCACATGTCGAGTTGAGAGATACAGAACTGCTCCGTGGTTTATTATCCCAGGTGGGAAACTGGGTTTGCAGTCAGTTGCACAACAGAAAAGACAACAACAAAAAAAACATTTATAACATTTACATGAATACAAGAGTGCAAATATGTTTGTTAAATATTTCCTGCGATAAACGAAATTAAGTGCGACACCCCTGCTGCTGCTGAAATGACTCCTGGCGTCCGGGAGCCTTTGGGAAACGCCACAGTGTGAAACCGCCCACTTCCTGATTGGATGTTTTGAATCCTGAGGAGTCCTTCCCTGATTCGCTCCTCTCGTGTCATGTGACCCAGGCTGCAGCCACCTCGACACCAGCGGTGAACGCAACCTGGATAATGACGGACCAGCGTAGTGAATGGTTCCACTCGTTTCTCTTTATTCAGAGAGAATCTCACTGGTTTCACGCTGAGACTCTTTCTCTACGTTCAGGAGACTTGTTCTCGAAAAGGTTGAGTCCGGAGAACGAACAACAGGATTTACTCTTTTTATTTATTCATTGACTTTCTTCCTCTTGCCGTCTGTATGAGGCGATATGAAAGATTTAAAAAATCTCATCTATTATCTGCAGACGGAGACGTGAGCGCAGAGAGGACGAGGGGAGACGTGCAGGAAACGCTCGGCCTCGTGGGAGAATGAGTCTCGGAGTCGGAGGCAGGCTGAGGGTTGATTGGTTTTCACAGACGAGGGTCACATGGTTTAACGAGCTGTCGCTGCGTCAGATCTCACAGCCGCTGGAGACGTCTCTCGTCTCAGAGACAGACGAGGACGACCAGGTGCGATGACAGGAAGCAGAATTAAACCACACACGTGAAGCTGCTGGTGATTATTAAACCTTCTGGTTCTGAGGTCAGAAGGAGATTAAACTGCAGTTAACAGATCAATATAGGTTCATATATATCTACATTATTCTAATGTGTTTATACACGACAGGAAGGTAGCGTCTAGTTTACTGAGAGGTCAGAGGTCAGTGACTGGGAGATTGTTTCTTTGCTGCGTGTCTTCCTCAGTTCTCTCTCTCCTGATTTTGAGTACTTTTTACTTTTTGTATTTATATGTATGAGGTGTGATCAAAACGTTCAGTCTTCTTGCTGCACACGATCGTACACTTGATGATGTACCTTAGTACTTCTTTATATTTATCCGGTTTAGATTGTGTCTTACATCACAGGGAAAACAGCCCAAACTAATAAAACTGTGGCTCTCCACCAGCTCTTCTCACCGTTTCTTTCTCCCTGTGACTTCCTCCTCTTCCCTTAAAGGGAAAATCCAGCTGTAGATGAAATCCAGCTCATGTCGGAGACGGAGCTGAAATGTATTTACAGAACCGAACTTCCAGGAAGCATCGGGAGAGGTGTGTCACTGCACAAGGTGATAACTGATGGCAGCTGAAATCTAAATCAGGTTTTTCTTGTGATTGATGCAGTTTCACAACGCTCATCATTTTATTCAGCGAACTCTGTAAAGACACCAGATCCACTTCTCTCTTGATCAATGTCTCATCCTTCCAGGAAGTGTCGTGGGAATCTGTTCTGTAGTTTCTGTTTCTGTAGTTCCTTCTTCCTCCTGCTCTACAAACAAAGACAGGAGTGAAACCTCTATGATGAAGGGTTCAAAGCCGTTAGATTGTGAGTTCTTAGATGAAAGGCGTGTTGTGTTCAGGCTCCTGAGGCGACGCCTGGTGTGAGGAACAGCCAGCGACGTCTTCCTCCTCTTCATCACCCGCCTCTCGTACCTGCTCTTCCTCACAGCTGATGAAGCTCCTCATCGATCAGCCGTGAAACAATGACTCATTCTAAAAAGCGTCTGAGTCACCGACGCCTCCCGGGCTCATTACGTGTCTCGCACCTGTGATGGATTTCACTGAGTTTCACGTCTGATGACTCACTGTACAGTATTCTGACGTTTATTGCTTTTTAACGACCACTCAGAGGTTTAATGGACTCGGGGTCAAAGGTCGGCATCATCCTGTCTCTTCGGTTCTTTTACAGCTTTAGTACAAAGTGACTTTTCTTCTTGTGTTTTTAACTAGACTGTTCTGCTCATGCTCCGTCTCTCAGGTCCGATCAGCAGCAGCTGGAGTTCCACACGTTGTCATTATCATCACCAGGCTCATCTCAGGGTGCTGGGAAATTCTATATATGATCATAATAGATCAAACTAATTTCATCCAGCTCCTGTGGAGATTGACGACAAAGCTACAGCTACACACTGCGAGTATATAAATAGAGTTCTGTACGGCAGCTACTGAACTCTGAGTAATACTTCTGTCAGTATTCAGTTCGAGCCGTAGGCATCGAATAAAGAAACTAGGTTATGATTACTATTAGTTTCTCTTTTCAAAAGTGCTGTCAATCAAGCTTAGAGCAATAACAGCTTCTAATCCGGGTCATATTTATTATTTCTTCATGCTGGTTGAACTCTCTTTCATCGACAGGCACTGAAATATCTTTACGTTTGCTCGTAATTAACCGTTAATCAGAATCAGAATCAGAATCAGAATTCTTTTATTTGCCAGTTATGTTTGCACATACAGGAAATTGACTTGGTGTCGTTGGTGCACTGAACATAAAAACAACAATATAAGAAAAACAACAATATATAAGAAATAGAATAAAATAAAATAAAATAGAATAAAGTATAAAGTAGAATAAAGTATATACATATATACAGTAACAGAGTAAAAGAGCTAAGTTAAGTAGATCTTTGTGCTTTATCAATAGAAGAATAGAAGAAAAGGTGGTTGTGTTATGAACGTTTGTACGAGCAGCACAAGGAATTATAAGAAATAGAAATAATGTACGATGTAAACAGAAGATGAAAACAGCATCAGACTGTAAGACGTTGATATAACACAGATAGAAAATCCTTATTGCAAAGTGAAATTAATAAGAAACCTGCGATTTTAGTTTAGTATTAATCTTGTAGAATCCGGGGGGTTTTGTTGTTTTATGTCTTTATGTTTTAATTCCATCCTTCTGCGTGTGAAACTCCTCTGAACTCTTCGTCCTGCGTCGTCAGCCTCTTCCTCGCTCCTCTCCAAACTGCCTCTGTTGCCCCGGCAACGACCCTTTGGCACCTGTAGCCGTGGATCACCGTGTTAGCGTTTGCCAGCCGTTGGAGCTCCGGCTGGCTGGGGGGGGGGGGGGTGGAGCAGCTTGTGCAGCAGCGGGGGGGTGTTTGGCTGCTGGTCGGCGTGGACTCGTCCTCCTCGGCCGCTGAGCAGCTGAAGAGTAATGGACGTGTGCTGTGATTTTCTGTTTCTCCAGCAGAGAGAGAGCGAGAGAGCGAGAGAGAGAGAGAGAGAGAGAGAGAGAGAGAGAGAGAGACAGAGTCACAGGGACGTGCAACACACATTAACACAAATACTTTTCACACCTGAGAGTCTGAAGCTTCATGTTTCATTTGATCTGTTTGTTCTGGTTTCACATAATTAGGGACTAAAGAATTTAGTTTGACAAACGTCCTGTGGTCATCACCTACGTGGGCGGAGTCTACCTGTACTTGACTCCGATTGGTTTGTAGACGGCGTCCGATGTGGCCGTGTGGTCAGCTGGGAGGTTTCATTGGTTGTCATGGTAACATTGTGATGGTATCACTTCCAGCAGAATGAACGTCCTTGTGGTTCAAACATTGTATCGTCTGAAGGGATGATTGCAGCTCCTTCCTTCTTCTTCTTCTTCTTCTTCTTCTTCTTCTTCTTCTTCTTCTTCTTCTTCTTCTTCTTCTTCTTCTTCTTCTTCTTCTTCTTCTTCTTCTTCTTCTTCTTCTTCTTCTACTCTTTAATGCTGTCTCTACTTCCTGTGATTGGTCCAAAGTGTTTTCTCTGGTTTTCACCGCTCCTGGTCTGGTTTCTCACGTTTGTCTTTATATTTTTAATACAGAAAAAAGCTCAGTGACTTCCCTTTTCACTCAAATGAAAAGTCCGAAGGTTCAGGAGTTTGTTCCTGAGATGCAACAAGTGTGATGTTGTGGTCTGTGGTTTCCTAAACAATCATAAAATAATGTTTATATTATAGTAAATATTATCTTCAGTGTAAACATTAAACATTTAAACATTGAATCAGTCACGTGATCCTGATGTTGGACTGGAGACTTTGCTGTTTTGCAGATTTCTCTTCATGAATCTTCTGGTGTCGCCCTCAGAAGAAGAAGCAGAGACTTATTGCTCAATCAGCCGTGTAATGAATCCCACCATCCAGAGCCCCCGGCTAATTAACTGCACAGCAGGTTCCAGCGCTAAGTTAAATAACTTGTGTCCGGCCCACACGGCGTCGGCCTTGGAGCGGCGCCAGTTCACTTAATTCCTAATGAACACCTTCAACGTGTTCAGAGGGAAACAAAGAGACGGATTCTGCGCCGGCTCTTTCATTCACTCTTTTAATTGTCTCGGCTTTGATGCTCTTCTTGTTGCACGGGAACAAAAGTCTTTGGCGAGCGGCCGCTGTTCCTCCGAAGCCTCTGAAGTCGTGTTCAGCGGCGTCTGTCGGCGCGTTTATCACGGAGCTCCTCACTCTGCCGCTCGCTGACAGGAAGTGGGGGGGGGGTGAATCTTGTTGTTGGCAGCGTGACAGCAGCGTCTCGTTTCACTGAACAAGGTCCAGAGCAGAAACGGGTCAGGATTTACAACGGGTTCATAGAGAAGCCACATGGTCAAGACACTGGATTAGACACAGATGGAGAAACTGGGAAAGTTCCCGCGCTGCTGATGCGTTTTCAGACCAGACCTGCGGATGCCAGATCAGGAATCGGGTTCTGACTTTACCTGTCGTTAGATTTTCACACCTGAACAACACATCGGGAGGTTTTCTGCTCTGACTCGATCACAACAGCATCAGATCCTCCTCGTGGTCCAGGTTCAGGAGGTGGAGCAGCCGGGTGCAGCAGACAGAGACAGGAAGTGATGTATTACCTCCGCTGCAGAGGTCATGTGATCATGTTTACATCACCTGACACGTCGTCAGCTCTGATCACCACAAACTCTGTTTTCTACGCGTGTGTCAGCACTTTTTCACCAGAGAGATTGTTTTTTCTTTTAGTTTTAGCTTCTGTTGGATTTGACGGATCGTTGAATTTATCGCCACCTGCTGGTCCGACGTGTTATTTCAGTTTGTTTACATTTTTGTCTACGTATTTGTGTATATTGTAAAACCCAATTTGTGTGTGTAAATATCTGCAGTAGTGTCGAGGAGGCTTTAGAGGTCACGTGTCAGACATTTTCTCCATGTTCTCTAAACCTTGTGTCTCCAGCTCATAGACTGACGGAGGAAACTACTTCCTATTTATCTACGGCTAATTAACTGTCTTTAAATAAAGCTCGTGGACGTCGGGCTCGTCTCCGACAGCCGCCTGCGATCGCTCCGTATTTTTAAACTCTGCACATCCTCCTGTTCGTGGGGGGGTAGGGGGGTGGGGGGGGGGGGGGGGCAGGGAGCGACCCACAGCGAGCGCCACAGCTCTGTGTTTCATGCTAATCAGCCATTGTTCCCACTGTCACATCCACTTTGTCGAGGAGGAACAGCTATATTGAGTGTAACTTGATTATATACCACCACCCCCCCGCCATCACCACCACCCCCCCGCCACCACCACCACCCCCCCGCCGACCCTCCACCATGATACTGAAACACAACAACACTCAGGTTTTATCATCTGAGCCCAGAGAGGCTGAAAGTCCACGATGTCGTTGGGATGTTGGCTCCTCCTCCTTCTTCTTCTTCATGAGATGTTAGCTCCTCCCTCTTCTTCTTCATGAGATGCTAGCTCCTCCTTCTTCTTCTTCATGAGAAACACAAACTCCAGAAAAAGTCCAGATGCAATTTTCTGGACATTTTCCGGAGTTTATGTTCGATATCAACCATGAAAGGTCAAAGGTCGAGGGTCTGTGCTTTTGTATCGGGACCAAAAACGTGAAGTAACTCTAACTTAATGAAGTTTCCCTCCACGACTCAAAGGTTGACAGGAAATGAATTGATGATCATCTTGATAAAAGGTTATTTATTAAAAACCAACATCAGCTTATTGCTTTTCTATAATTTAATATCTTGTATTTCTTATTGTTTGTTTGAACAAAACAAAGGATTGAAACTCGATCCTCATTATTCCTACGATGTTGTTCATCTCAAAACAAATAAATTTAATTGAACCGTGACATTTAACCATAGATTCGATTATGAATAAGTATAAATAAAAATGCAATCAAATATGAAGAACAAAACATAAATGTAAACATGTCTTTTCAGTTTTAATTTGAATCCGTCACCTTGGACACAGGAAACGAAATCAAAGTTAATTAATAAATCAAACAATATTAAACATAATCATTAGTCGCAGCCCAACGTTGATAAATAAAGATAAATACGTTAGAATCCATGTTCTTTTCCTTATATGTTCTTATATATACAGGCTATGGTTGTGCTCGTGTTTTTCATTCTCTCCATCTCCGAGCATCATTCATCTCTGTGCTTGAGCAGCTGGCAGACGAAGCGATCCTCCGCCCACACAGAGCCGCCGCCCACCTCCCAGCACGCCGCCCACCACCCAGCACGCCGCTGGCCACTTACCACAGAGTAAAGGAGGGGGGGGGAGAGCGAGCGCTTATTGACGAGGAAAATACAAAAGCTCCAGAGAGAAAATACTGACTTTATATTCAGAAATAATCTGTCGTATAAACAAATCTTTGAATCTGACTCTGTGTGAAGAGCCGTAGAAAATACAGAAAACATGGAGGAGGAAACGAAGGATTATTAATCTTGAAGTTTATTCCTGTAGAGTTCAAACATTTATTTGTGAAAAAGTAGTTTGTCAAAATCAGTCCATGAAATTTAGAATTTTTGGAATCAAAACGTACAATTTTAAAATGTGGATTATTATTGTCCAATTTAAATAAATATCAGGACTTTTTCCTATAAACTAAATCTGCATCTTGTCATGAATCTAAAGTTGCTCAGTGAAAGTGGATCAGAAACTCTTGAGGTTTTGCAGAGAAGTTTAACCCAGATCAGACAAACCTCTCAGCTGATATGAATTATGTATATGAGTCGCTCTCTGAGGACGTGATGAACGAACACTGAGCTGCAGCTTCACTCGTCTGGTTTCTCCTCCGCTCGGTGGACGACACACAGAACTGTTCCTCCTCTTTCTATTCAGTGTCCAATCCTTTACTTTTGGCTTTCTGTATCAAAGAACCTGATGTTTTACAACACATTTCATTTTTTACAATGAGAATATGAATCAGACGTTTACTCCCAGAATCACATCTTCTCTCTTGTCTCTTCTCTCTTTGAGTTAAAACGTGTCTCTGGTATTTGAATCAACTTTCATTCGTATCTTTTCATCCTAAAGAGGATTTTTGTTGAACCTTCGCAGCTTTTAGAGGTTTAAAAAAATCGTTGTTTCTCCTTCTCCTTCTTCTCTCATCCCTTTCTTTCCATCTATCGTTCCCTTTCTCCTTCTTTATGTCATTCTCTCCTTCCATTTCCTTCACCTCCTTCTCTTCTCCTTTTTCCATATATGTCTCCCGTCCTCCTCCTCCAAGTTCTCTCCTCCACCTCCCCCCCATCAGTCTCTCCCTTCCTCCACCTTCCTCTACACTTTCTGTCTCTTTTTCATCCTTCGTCTTTAGAACCCAATCATCTTCGTCCTCCCTCCCTCCATCCTTTCCTCCTTTCCTCCCCCTCTCCTCTCCTCTGGCCTGGTTTCTGTCTTTGTTATCCCTCCCTCTTCTTGTCTTCCATTGACCCCCCCCATCCGTCTCTTCCTTCAGTGGCCCAGCCACAAGACAAATGGACGAATGCCTCATTGGTGATATATCGCCTGCTTCCTCCCCCTCCATCCTCCACCGCCTGAGGGGAGGAGAGGGGGGGTGGTGGTGGTGGTGGTGGTGGTGGGGGGGGGGCTCTGCAGCTCCATGTACAGGATGAGGTCGGAGCAGTAGAGTCAATGAAGGATGCACGTACGACTTCATCGGACCTTTTACTCTGCATTAGTGTCGAGATAATGACGCTGGAATCTAACGTCGTGTCAAATATTTATTCACTGGCCATAAATCAAATGATTATATAACATCTGGAGCTTTAAATCCTCTCATATCAAATATATACAGTGTAAAATAATGTCTTATTATAACCGTTGATGTTGGTTAACTCCTTTAAAAACAACCAGATCCTCTAGTACATGATGATCTCTTTGTTTTTTATCCATGGAACCAAACAGAACATTAGAACTGAGGTGATTAGTTCATTAATTGATCAACACTTTTGATGAAGATTCAATCACAAAAGATATTTTTACCAAGTATGACAGTATCATATATAAAAACATATTCTGCCTTTAAAATATTATTAATCAAATAAACAAACATAAAACTGAAATTATTTTTAACAATAATAATAATTATCAAACAAGGAACATGTAGATTGATGGATGGAGAAGAAAGAAAGGATGGAAAGGCTAAATGGAGACGGATGGATGGACTGATGGTGGAAACCAGGAGAGTGGAAGAAATCTATTTTAAATCAATGGTGGATCAATGGAGACAAGGAAAGGATAGAATAGCTAGATTGGGATGGATGGAGTAATGGACGGGAAAAAATAATGGATGGAAGTAATATGAATTAAGTGATGAATGGATGGATGGATGGAGAAGGGGAGGAGGGAACAGCTAAATGGAGATGATGGATGGATGGATGGATAAATTGAGTGATGGACAGGTGTAAAAAAAATAAATGGATGGAAGAAATGTGAATTGTTGGATGGATGAAGGGAAAGAGAAACGGATCCAGCTGAATCAAAAGAGGATAAATGAATTAAGAATTTAGAATCGAGAAGTAATAAGTGAATGGATGGATGGATGAATGGAGAAGGGGAGGAGGGAACAGCTAAATGGAGAAGATGGATGGAGGGATGGATAAATTGAGTGATGGACAGATGCAACATTTTTTAAAAAGGTGTAAAAGGAAGTGATGACAAAAGGAAAAGGGAAACGGACACAGCTGAATAAAAAGAGGATAAATGAATTAAGACATTAGAATCGAGGAATAAGTAGTGAATGGACGGATAGACGGATGGATGCTGAACAGATGGAGAACACATGAATGGAGAGATGGGAGGATGGAGGCAGAGGTGGAGGAACAAATGAAAAGGTTGGAGAGATGGATGAATGAACAGATGAACCAGGATGATGATGATGAACCAGTTGGTGCTTGGATGGAGAGATGTGCAGGATTGGTGGATGATGTGATGATGGGATGATAAACTGACGGAGGATGGAGAGATTGATATGATAAGGTAGCGAGTAGGACAAATGGATGGATGGATGGATGGATGGAGAGATGTGCAGGATTGGTGGATGATGGGATGATAAACTGACGGAGGATGGAGAGATTGATATGATTAGGTAGCGAGTAGGACAAATGGATGGATGGATGGATGGAGGGATGGAGAGATGTGCAGGATTGGTGGATGATGGGGTGATAAACTGACAGAGGATGGAGAGATGAATGCTTCAGGAGCAAGTAGGACAAATGGATGGATGGAGGGATGGATGGATGGTTAGATGGTTGGATGATGACATTCAGGATCAATGTAAATAGTAAAATATCAGCAGATGATGAAATGTCGGGGGCGGGGGGGCGGGCGGGGGGGGGGTCAACGTGTCACGGGGTCTTTTGTCTTTTGAATCTTTTGTCTTCAGGCAGAATGAGTTTGTTCAGTTAATGTCAGCAGCTGTTAGAATCAGCTGCTTTTACACTGAGCATGAATTCTTCTTCTTCTCTTCTTCTCTTCTTCTCTTCTTCTCTTCTTCTCTTCTTCTCTTCTTCTCTTCTTCTATCCTTCTCTTCTTCTCTTCCTGACCCTGGTTTGTCTGTTTCTCAGCATCGTGACCTTTCATCTCAAAGTTCAGGATTAAAGAGCAGCTTCATGTTTTCGTTTGAATGGAACAGAAGAAGAAGAAGTGTTCACATTCCGTCCTCTGCTCCGAAAACAACTGACATGTCCATAAACAACCTAAGATTGATTGATTGATTGATTGATTGATTGATTGATTGATTGATTGATTGATTGATTGATTGATTGATGGATCATCCAATTGCACGAATGGTTTAGTGAAACGACCTCCGAGGCCCCGGGGCCCGATGAGGTCGGGGGTGTCCTAGCTTCACCTGAAAGAAAGGTCACAGTAAAACACACAACAACAGAAGACGGAGATGGAAAAGACACAAGTCAGATAAACAACAAAATGACAACAAAGACAAACAAATCCACCAGAACACTTGGACGTCCACTCTCTCATTATTTGTACGTTTGCAGTTTTAAATGTTGCATTAGAGCTGAAACATAACTTAGACAAAGATGAAACATTGAGCTGTTTATCAGTTTGTCTTCACTTCAGATTGAACCCACAGCTTCATGTTGTCTCTCCTCTCCGGTGAGTCTGAGGTTAAACAGAGACACTTGAGCAGCATCAGGTGACGGAGGTAAAGAACTGATGAACGTTCTCCGTCAGGTTGACTGGATTGAGACTCTGTCTCTCGGCTCTGGGACTCGGATCGATTTCAGTGTTTGTCCTGTGAACAGGTGGCAGAGCGGACGCTTGAATTGCTCCATTCATTACATCAGATTCAACAAAGAGGGTTTCAGCTGCAGCTCTGTCGCTCTCTCTCTCTCTCTCCTCCTCTTCATCTCATCATCATCACTTGTAGAATTCTGGTTTTTTTGGGGACTGACTCGTTGTCCAGTTAAAGATGGGTTCAAGTCAATTTGTGTGAAATGCAGGATTCAACGTTTTGAAGGTGTTTCTCTGGAGCTGCTTCGATTTCAGTTTTTAATCTGAAAAAAAAAATGATTAAACCTGAAGGCTTAATCTAAAGTGAGCAGGAGGATTTAATTACAACATAAATCAATGGAGCGTTTTATTGATTCAAGGAGAAAAACACATTGTCCATCATGTAATTTGAGAAAAGACAGGGTCGGTTATTCATTTACCGGACGTGACTCAGAAATATGGAATCACAAGGGAACACCGGGGAATCTGGTTCCTCTCATTCGCTTAGTGACATAAACCAGTTTTCTCTTTTACATTTAACTGTTTAAAAACAACAATAACCTCAAAACACACTGATGGTTCTTTGAATTTGTTGTTTTTTCACAAATCAAACATGGAAACCGAACCAAAGAAATGATCTGTCACCGCAGAGTAAAAACACAAAGATTAACCACATGAACAAAACGCCAAGAGGTGTAATAAAAACTCTGAGACAGAAACAAATGACTTCAGGAATAAGCAGCTGAAAGAAAAAAGGCCGACAAATAAATCTGGAGAAGACGGAACGGTTAAAAAAATCTGTTTTGACTCAACTCAAGCAAATTCTCTAGAACGTCCGTCTCCAGGAAATCCTCAAATAAACCAAAATATGTATTTTAAAATGTTGTCATAATTCTGCAGAAGTCAAACGTGCGAGTTGGTTCGGTCACTTTCAAAGAAGAGAAATGAGATGCAGTCATGTATCCCTCCTCTGCCTTGCAGTCTGTGCTGAGGGAATAATTTATCAGCGACTAAGTCACATGAATAAATAATGGCCCCGGCGCTGCCCGGCAGATCTGAGAGCGAGAACCCGGCGTGAGCCGCTCATTATTAATTCATACGCCAACGTCTCCGAAATGTGTTTTCTGTCTTTGGTGACTTTTGCATCATGGATTTCGCACACAGAGCTGCAGGATTTCAGCCTCGAGAAACACGAGGGAAGATGTTTGTCCACGTTTCCTACTACGTGTGTGTGAGAGACTTTATTTATTCATGTGTGAACGGTGGAGAAACACGAGAGTAACGAAGGTGAGGTGACGAGGCAACGAAACAAACAACCTCCTGTGGAGAAAGTTAAAAAGACTCTGAAGTTATTAGAAACAAGAGTTAATCTCCAAGATTCAGCAGGAAACTGTTAAAACATGAAGGATTCTGAGCATTTTGGTGGATTTGTTACAGCTGCAGCTCTTCAGGTTCAGGAAGCAGAGGATCATGGGTAATATCCAGAGTTCAGTTGTGTTTTAGTTCAGTTTTGTTCGTTTTTTCTGGGACATGGAACCCAACACAGTGAATCAGTGCATGTAGAGGGCGCTGTTGCTCAATGAAAGGCATTTAAATATTTTGAAAGAACAAACCAAGTATCTTTATCTTTGATTTCACTTGTTTGGTTTGTACGGATCTAAATCTGATCCTGAACCAGCGGATCCAGAACAGTGTAGGACTCGTGATGTCTCTGTTTCCTGTTTCGCTGACAGATGAAGACGAAGCTCTGATGGCGTCTTTCTGACCTGGTGTGAAAACGGCTCCTGTCACGGATCCATCTCGGTTCATTCATCCTGCTCGTTGTATTGATTTACTCATTCAGGTCCGGCCGAGTGTCCCCAGGGCCGGCTCGTCAGGCCGAGGGTGGAAGGCTCGCTGTGTGTGTGTGTGTGTGTGTGTGTGTGTGTGTGTTGGTGTGTGGCCGACCTCTGCTTTCTAACATCCTCCTTGAGAACTGGTTTAAGGGGACAGGGTCATTTCACCGGTGATTTATCTTCTGCCAACGATTCTCCTGGAACTGGACGTCAGATGTTTAGTTTCTGTTTTTAAACCTTTATGTTGATCTTGAACTGAAGCTGCATTCGAGTTCTCCTCGGACGGTTCAGTCTCCTGAATCTGTGCCTCACCATGTGCAGTTATTCTTCTTCTTTGGTTTGTTCAGGTGCTTTTAAATAGTGGAAATAGGTGTGTTGTACTTTGAGCTGTATGTCTCAAATGAAGATATTACAAACATTAATGTGCAGTACGTGGATTTGCAGTTTTTCAAATGTTCTTATATCATTTCCTTTTATCCGTCATTTTTCCAGCCTGGAACTGGTTCCTCTGATTATTCCGTCGCTACATCAATGCACCATTAGCTGTTTGGGTGGAAGTGAAGTTTTGCATGTTGATTCATGTGTTGACTCATGAACCATGAAACAGACGATTAATGCAGCATGAACGTTGATTCTGAAGCGTGAGGAGAAGGAGTGAGAACAAACGGCTTCAGGGCCGATGACCTTTGACCTGAGGGACTTTCTGAAGTGTTTCTTTTCACCCGGTCGGGTTGTGAGCTGAGTCCGAGCCTCCAGTTTCACACTTTGTCCTTTTTTGAAACCAGAATTAACCACGTTCAACGGACTGTAACCTCCACCCATTGGACGGTACCAGCTGTCAATCACAAGTCATCCTCTCCCCAAATACAATCAGTGCTTTATGGAGCATTTGACTCTAAATAGACCATGATTTGTCTTGAAACTAGAGATTGAGACATAAACTCCTCAGGAAAATGTTATCTGACGTTATAAAGTGAGAAGTAGAGTCATTTTCTATAGACTTCTATAGAAACAACCAGTGGAGTCGCCCCCTGCTGGTCATTACTGACAATACAGGTTTCAGCCGATTCCACTTTCCATAAAGTCTATATATTTGACTTTATACCACACTTACCATCCTTCTGCGAAAAAATAGTCCCTGATAAATGCAGCATGCAGGAAAAGGTGGACGACTACTTTAGCTTTGTTTACGGGACTTAGATCAAAATAAGAAATATACGGCAGAATTTCAGTAACGAGTTTTTGCACGACAACAGATATCTGGTTTTTGCTTTATCATTTTAAAAAGGCAAAAGCAACAAATTGGATCCAGTGTTCGTCGCTCCTCCTGTAATGGATCTGTCATCACACACATTTAAAGCTTTAATCTCTTTCTCTGTTTCTCTGTTTCTCTGTTTCTCTGTTTCTCTCTTTCTCTCATTCTTTCTTTCTTTCTTTCTTTCTCTTTCTCTTTGTTTCATCCTTTCTTTCCCTCCTTCGAACCCGTTTCCTTTAGCATGTCATAAACACGTTCCTCTGACACATTTCTTCTTCCCCGAGCTTCTCTCATTCCCTTTCGCCCGTGAAACTCGGAAACAACTTCCAATTAAGTGGATAGGATCAGCGGCGTCCTGCCCGGCGCCGATAACCGTCTCCACATCACGCACCGCTGGCAGCGCCGGGATTATGAAATTAAAAAAGAGAAGAAGAGGAAGAAGAAAGGGTGGTGGAGGATGGAAGGTTGGGTGCAGAGGGGGGGGCAGGCGGGGGTGGAGGGGTTGCCCTTGGGTGCTGGCGGTATACTGGGCGTTATGTAAGGTTTCAAAGCTTCTCCACTGTTATCTCCCGAGTGGAGGAAGTCGAGTTGGTGGCGAGCGGCTTCAGCTTCCAGGCCGACGCCCCCCACGCCGCCTGATAAGCTCTTACATCACCGGCCTCCTCCTGTGGATCCGGGTGGAGACGTGATGGAGACGTGATGAATTATTCCCGTCCATCTCAGAAGAAGCACTTTCCGAGGCGGTGGCGGTTTCCGTCCTGACGGAGAGGTTCAGGCTGATGGTCCATCACGCTCCCTTCATCCATGTTTTAATGATGAGGAGAAGTCATCAGCGTGGACAGGAATGTTTCTGCTTCCTCACGCTGAATCAGGACATGAGTCAGAGTTTAAAACAATAATAAGATGATATTTAATTTGATAAATGTAAAATCTTTGAAAAAGCCACATTTTTATTGATTCTAAAATCATTTTCAACATCAAATACAATAAATTAGAGCAAAGTTTGAAGTTCAGAACGTGAAACATGTGAGTTTATCTATTAATTCAGGGTTTTCTGATCAATTCGAACCTCAAAGAACCTTGAATCTGTTAAAACATTATATTATATTACATTTTCCATAGTTAATGTCTGATAAAAGCCTTCGTGACATTACACTGAAAACAGTTCATTGTTACATGTTGTAGAAAAGGCCATAAAAAGCAGACGCATTAGATAGTGTGCGTGTCTGTGTGTGTAGTCGGGGGTGTATTGTGTAGCTGCATTGTACACGGAGAAAGGAAACGAGAGCGAAAGCAGCAATAAAAGCAGGAAGGTGGATAATTAGTAAGAGAGAAAGGATGGAGAGATGAGAGACGTCCCACCGAGCGAGAGACAGACGAGTGAGAGGAACCAGGGTGAAGAGGAGGAGGAACGTGGAGGAAGCACGATAACATCGAGGTTTACAACAGGTTGATTTCCAGTAGAGGAGAGAAGTTTGATTCTGTTCTTCTTTAGGGAATCAAAACTAAATTCAATGCTCATCATAAAACGGAACATTTTATAAAACTTCATCTGAATGTGAAGAGAAACAAATCCTGAAAAAGTCAAGGCTGCAGATTCAAGGATTTTTGATAACAGGCTGTGACTCTAATGTCAAGAGGGAGTGTGTGTGTGTGTGTGTGTGTGTGTGTGTTTCATTACAGTGTGTGTGTGAGTGTGTGTGTTTGTTTCCTTCTCTACCAGATGTCCTTGTCTGACGCAGAATCTTTTCCTTTATTTCATTAACGTGTCCTTGAGTCTGTTTCTGTAACGAAAAGAGAAATGTTCTGCTGCCAGGCCCCACTCACACACACACACACACACACACACACACACAAACACACACACGCACACACACACACGCACACACACACACTGTAATGAAACACACACACAGTGGAACACAACCTTGGCTCTAAATGCATTTGAAAGAAAACCTCTTCTTTCACATTTTCTCTTTTGCTTTCTGTCGTTTGTCGTCTCACACGTATAAAAGCAGAATGGGGAATCTGACAGTGACCTCTGACCTCTCGCTGTGAATACTGGGATGTTTACAAAGAGAAATATTTTCTCCTTTATCGAGAGAGGAGAGAGATGTTCTTTCAAAATGATTCAAATCGGGTTTATTTAATTCATTCATTCATTTTCATACAAACAACCAGTGGTGTTAAAGCTTTTCATTACTGCTCCTAGTTTAATTTTTAGTTTTAAATGATTAAACATTATTGTGATTTACCACAAAACTATAAACGTTCATAAGTTTTCACATAGTTTTTTATAATTTATCTATTTTATTACATCTAACCTCCAGTTGCAGCTCATTTATTTGTCTGTTGTTCATGAAGCATCCGTAGAAAACTCAAATTATACAAACACACAGTTTACTCTTCACACACAAGATTCAGTGTGTAGCATTTGTGTGCTGTTAATGGGATTTTGTCTGGTTGTGTACATGTGTGTTTGTGTGTGTGTTGTTGTATATGAGGAGCATAGAGAGTCGCAGTATCACGTTAGTTCTGACAAGAGTCTGAGGTTCTGAACCTTTAAAGGAACCATTGACAGTTTGACTGATATGTTTTATTTTTTAGCAGTTTGGTCCTTGTCTCCTCTGCTAACATGGAGGAGGCGGGGGGGCGATCGAGTCTATTTTTATTTACGCTCTATGTGTTGAAGCGACTCTTCACACACCGACAGGTTTTCGAAAGCCTCCGGGCTGCACATACATGTCAGATCTGGTTTCCTCCGGGGACGTGGCAAAGGAAGCTCCATGACGAGATCCTCTTCACAGGCAGGAAGTGGGAAACTGAGACTGTCGGACTTTATGAAATATGGATGAGCAAATACGGACGTGACTTGGATTTGTTGCGTTTGAGATGATTTCCCTCGGTGTGAGTTTCTATGAGTGGATATAAGCTGATTCCTCTGAACATACAAGCACACGTGTGGGATGTGAGTCACGTATGTGAGAGAAACACAAAACATATCGTATCATTTCATTCTGCCATGAATTATGTATGGGCCGTTGGCCACAGAAGCTGATTGATCCGCTGCTCTGGAGTTGCCGGCAGATGAGTGACTCGGCCTCGGGATCGATTCCAGTGCTTCTCCTGAACAGGATTCCTGTCACGGGGGCAAAGCGTGTTAAGAAGATCCCATTATCTCTTGTTTTATCTGTTGTTGTAACAAGGTCCGATACCGCGGGTTCCACTGCAGAGCTGTCGATGCCGTCAGTGACGAGCTGGAGATGAGACACTTCCCTAAAGCAGGAGATCGCTACAGCAGCAAGGAATCGATGATATGAACATGATTATTAGGTTGTTTTTAATGCATATTTCAACTTCTCTCTCAGGTGCAGCATCAGGACAGAGGAAGAGGAAGAGGAAGAGGAAGATCTCCGGCCCGGTGGCTACATGCTCAGCTCTCTTCGGCTCTGACAACAACAACTGAACCAATCAGCTGCAACCATGGATTTTGTGATGAAGCAAGCGTTAGGTGGTGAGTAAGAAACCCGGCTCCTCCTCTTCTTCACGTGGGAGATGAAGGAGAAACGATGGCGTGTCTCACACTGAGCAGCTTCACTGGAGCGATTCAGGGTTGAGAGCCTTGCTCAAGGGCAGCGTGGTAACTGTGGTGTGTGAGAAGAGAGGAGAGTCTTCTTCTGTTGTGCTCCGGGGGGGTGGGACCTCTGGTGGGTCGGGAAAATAAATTAACCAGTTCACTACGTTGATTTTGTTAATTTGGTTGATTTGGTTGATTTGGTTGATTTGGTTAATTTGGTTGATTTGGTGAATTTGGTTGATTTGGTTGATTTGGTTAATTTGGTTGATTTGGTTGATTTGGTTAATTTGGTTGATTTGGTTAATTTGGTTGATTTGGTTGATTTTGTTAATTTAGTTAATTTGGTTGATTTGGTTAATTTGGTTGATTTGGTAAATTTGGTTGATTTGGTTAATTTGGTTAATTTGGTTGATTTGGTTAATTTGGTTTATTTGGTTGCCTTGGTTGATTTTTAATTTGGTTGATTTGGTTGATTTGGTTGATTTGGTTGATTTGGTTAATTTGGTTAATTTGGTTAATTTGGTTGATTTGGTTGATTTGGTTAATTTGGTTTATTTGGTTGATTTGGTTAATTTGGTTAATTTGGTTAATTTGGTTTATTTGGTTGCCTTGGTTGATTTTTAATTTGGTTAATTTGGTTAATTTGGTTAATTTGGTTAATTTGGTTGAATTGGTTAATTTGGTGAATTTGGTTAATTTGGGGAAATCCTCAGGTGAACGTCCTTGTGGTTCAAACGCTAAATCATCGGAGGTGAAGAATCTATTGTTTTGTTTTAAATATATTTAAATTAATTATATCGGAGAAGCCAATATGTGAATCCATCAGATGTGGGGGGCAGAGGTCAAAGGTCAAAGCCTCCTAAATCAAGCCTCTCATCTACTTTCATCAGCTCAGTGGCTGCAGCCCTCTCTCTCTCTCTCTCTCTCTCTCTCTCTCTCTCTCTCTCTCTCTCTCTCTCTCTCTCTCTCTCTCTCTCTCTCTCTCTTTCTCTCCCTCCCTCGCCCATCACTCATATATGCATCCTTTTTTCAGCTGTTCCTCTTTCCATTCCGTTGTTTTTTCTTTGCTCTCTTCCTTCTCTTAAATCTTTCCTTCTCTTAAATCTTCTCGTCTCTCTCTCCCTGTGCAGTCGCTCGCCCGCTTGTGTTACCGTGACGATATGAGCTCATTAACATAGAGTTTATGTTAGAGAGTTAATATCAGAGGTGGAAACAAGAGATTGAGACATAAACTCATTAAATCAAGAGAAGTTTCTTTCAATCTTCTATAGAAACAACCAGTGGAGTCGCCCCCTGCTGGTCATTACAGTCTCCATCCATTTTTCGTTGTTCATCCCTCTCTCTTTTCCTATTTTCTCCCACATGCTTCTTGCCATATTTTCTCCACCATCTTTCTCCGTTCAGCTCCAATGTTATTTTCCATTTTCCATCCCTCCTTTCTTCATCTTACCATTTATTACTGCTTCTCTCTACCCCTCTTTCCTCGTATCCCTTCATCCCACAGCCTCCAATTACTTTATACTACCCCACTCCTCCTACACCCCCCCCCCCACCCCCCCTCTATCCATCTATTCCAGGTTGAAGTGTTGTAATTTACCTCCCGTGGAGGTTCGGTCTAGTGCTGTGACCTTTTCTCCTGGAACAGACTGGCATTTATTTCACTGGGACACAGCTGGCCATCCCTGAATATATGTATACAAGCAGCCGCACACAGACACACACATGCACCGAGGGGAAGGACACACACACACACACACACACACACACACACACACACACACACACACACACACACACAGATGAGGTTTCATTTGTGCTTTTCTTCTCGTGGGTCATTGAGGCCATTTTGAGATGAGGTGTCCTGGCGTTGACGGGCGTGTTGTGTTAAAGTGGGCGTGTCCCGGCATCAATCCAACGACAGATGCTCTCATGCATAGAAATGATATCAGAGGAAAAACCAAACAGATTGTCAGACACACAAAACAATGTCTGCTTTGGTTTATTGATTTTAAATTGAAGTATTACTCTGGTAAATGTCGCGTTTTAGCTCAGCACCTGGTGGCAGGACGGGACATGAAAGCTGTTTTTAATATTTAGAGAACTGATATCTTTGAGTGTGTGAACTACAGGTTTAAAATAAAATCTGGGCCTTGTGGATTTAAATGGGTTTTCATAAGAGAGTAGGGTTTTTTCACTGTATGTTAACAGATACGACTCGAAATCTGTAATTATCACAAGTATGTAAGTGAGAAAATGTAAAATGTGGCTTTAGCTACAAGTCTTTGTTTGAATGTGTTTGTCTCTGGTCGTCGGAAAACAGAATCTAAACCTGACTGCTGCCATTTACAATAAATGTGCACAAAGTCTCTGTGTCCAATTTAACTTCACTCAAACTTTTCTTTAATTTACCCTGACACAAACACACACACACACACACCCTTACACACACACACACACACAGACACACACACCCTCACTAACATCATTAGTAGTTAACCAGCCCCTGACTGCTCCAGCGCTGCAGACTGAGCTATAGATCACAGCCCCAGGCCACAGATTGCATTTACTGGTTTGTTTAATTAGAAATCGGATTCATTGTGTTGTCATGTTGTGTTGGAGCCGCGGAGATGAAACAATCTGCAGCCGCTGAACAGATGTTTTGTTTGAGAAACTTTCATTAGACTCTAAATTCCTAACTTTCCATACTTTTACATTTTGATATGATATATGATATTTGATATGACCAAAGATTCAGGTTAATAAATTGTCAAAGGGTTTTTCTGAATCAATAGAGAATTTGTTATTTACATATAAGATGTAACTTCTGAGACTCTGGATCCTTGTTCTTGTCGACGACATCAAATCATTTATTTTGTTTCCTTCCTTTTTCTGACATTACGGGGAAATCAATCGTGTGAACTTCGCCTTTTTCTCATAAAGAAAAATCAGATAAAAGATAATATTGAGATAATCTCTGGAACATCTGCGTGAGCTGGTCCAGACCCGGCGGGCGGAGCTTCGTTTCATTTCCTGTGTGGCGAGGTGAGGATGAGCAGGACGCTGCGATAACAGGAAGCCACAGGCAGCTTGATGAGTTGACCAGAGACACAGACACAGCTTCACACCAAACCACAGCTCAAGAGCACTTCAGCAGAGATGGAACCGTGAAGCCGTCCCATTCTGATCCATGTGGTTGATTTCCCCCCCGGTCCAGGCGCTCACGTGTCCTATGAGGGCGTCGTCTCACAGCGGAACTCGTCCATTAGTTTGATGATTCTCTCTCAAGACTTCGGTTTCATCTTCGTCTCTGAACCGTCTTCACTCTCGTTGTCTTTCCTCAGCTCAACTTTCACCTTTCTTCTTATACGTTTATTGTATTTACGTTTTTTTGCAAAACTTAAGAAATCCTGCAGAAATCAAGCAAGTAAATAAGCATGTTAATATGAAAAGTAATTCCACATCAACTCAGTCCACTTTAATTTCCTATTTAAAAATGGCATATCCTTTATTTTCATTCTCAATCTTCAATAGAAACCTATCACTTCATCCTGTCTTCCTCTCCCTGTTACATTCTCTCCATCTCTGAGTGGATCTCTGCTCCAGTGATGAAGGGTTCAGTGGCTCAGATTCGTCGTAGCCCAGTTTGCTCCGTCAGATAAACATTACGTGACATCCTCTCGTTCAGGAGACCCGTCTTTGCTCGGTGGCCTCGGCTCCGGACGAGGATTTACTTAACCTCTTGACCTCCGAGTACTTGCTCCAGTAACATCGGCCACAGGATCCATCGGCAAACATTTAACCTCATCTGCCTCTGTGCATGAAAAACCAAAGACAGAGGATATCTCGTACCTTAAAGCATTTTAATATTCAAATGATGCTTATCTTGGATCTTATTGTATGATTATTTTATTCATAATGGAGTGTTTCATTTGATTCTAAAGTTGTTTTTCATTTGTTGCACTTTTTCTCATATTTCTGCACCAATATCTCCATAGTTTTAATTATAAATTTAGATTTATCGTTGTAACTGTGTCGTAAAGCTGCTATATCCTTAAAATATTATTATAAATATTAACAGAGCACAAAAGAAAGATTTTCTCAATCATCGTAGTCATCAGGAGTTTTTAACTGAGCACATTTCTAATGCTTCACATAAATTTATGTCCTTTTAATTTCTTTACACCTCCCTGTAATTCATCCTTTAAAACTCCATTCAGCTCAAACCTGCTCAGTTCCACCTAATCGCAGGTTTCACTCTCACTGTCTCAGCTTCGACCAAATCTACACCACCGATCAAATCGTATCCACGGTAACTGCCCGCTGCCGAGTGTTGGTCTGTTTGTGTGTCTGGTGAAGGAAGCGGCTCTTTACCCATAATGCCTCCATATCTCCGCCTCTTCAGAGCCTTTGTGTGTTAAATCCTCTTCGGCACAAAGACGCAGCCACGGAGCGACTGAATGAAGTAACGAGCGACTGCACGAGCAACTCGAGGACCGCGGCCGTTTGAGCACTTAGCCGGGAATCGCTCACCTTTGTCTGTCGTGCAAATCTGTCAGCTGGCCTCTAATGGAAGGGGGGTGGGGGGGGGGGTGGTGGGGGGGAGTGGAGGAATGAGACGGCGAAGGAAAGACGAGGAGCGGACGATGTCAGTGTGTTAAAGTGTGTGGTTCTGTGGTGAAAGGGCTGAAAGCTGGAGAGGAAATTCTGAAGAAAAGAGATGAGAAGAAAAGGAGGAGGAGAGTAAACAAGTGGAGGAGGACGAGGGAAGAGAAGACAATCATATATCACCTCGAGTGAAAGGGAAACAGAAACAGAGGAGGAGGGAGGACGGTAAAAAGACGGAGGAGGGGGACGGATGAATGGATCATGTGAAGGATAGAGACACTGATGGGTCAGAGAGTAAATGCTCCACCTCTCTGGAGAGAAGAGGATTCTCTCATTTCATTTATCACAGTACTCGTGAGCATCATGGCTCCTGTCGTCCAGTGTGATCTGTGGTTTCACAACAAGTGTGAACACTCATGATGTTATCTGGTTTCCAGTGAAAGCAAACATATCTCCAGCTGGTTCTGCATCACAGAGACGCTGGTGTCGCTTTAAACTCTGCAAACAGGAATTAACCTGAACGTGAGCAACACAAAGAGCAGAAATCTGAAGCTTTCAATTCATTTCAAAAGTTGAACAAGGTTAAAACGTTTCTGCAGAATTGTTCCTGTCGTCTGTGACAGGGACGGACAGACTCCAACAGGACAAACAGACAGATGTCGTATTATTTTTATTGCCACGTATATTTGCATATATTGGAAATTGCCATGGTGTGGTTGGTGCGCTGTACATAAAAACAAAACAACAATATAGAAGCTTTGAATCTTCACATCTCCTCCTCATCACCACCTCACTCACATCCGGCTTCTCTCTGTGGAGCCGGACGTTTGGTGACGAACAGGGTGAAGCCAATAACTGGGATTAGATCTGGAAGGTACAGCCTGGCAAAATGAGATGTGTGTGTGTGTGTGTGTGTGTGTGTGTGTGTGTGTGTGTGTGTGTGTGTGTGTGTGTGTCTCACCACCACATGAGCACACTTGCCCTTTATGTGCATGAAAACACACGTCTATGCATAATTCAGGGACAATATGTTGTGTGTCTGTCTGTGTCAAAACAAGTGAGTCTCCTGAATGGACAGTGTGACCTTAACCCGGACCCCCCCCCCTCTGTGTGTTCAGGGGAACCATTTCACATTTCCCCCCCGACGGTGAGCTAATTTGTCATCTCCAGGTTTGCTGTGGATGAAACAAGGCTGAAGGGCAATTAGCAAACTCACAAACACCAGAAGGAACCCGTCCGCTCCTTAAAGCCACAACTCTTCAGAGCGATTCACTCAAGATCCTCTCCTGACTCCACTGGGCTTCACTCTGATGTAACTCAGGTTTTTTACGGCCTCATCACACTGAACCACCACAGTATATCTCCCAGGGTTCATAGGGAGGAAATCAATAGCAATGATTGAACCATTAATGTTTAATAACCTCTCCGGCTCCCAAGTTTCTCTTTCAGTCGTTAACTTTCAGAACAAAAGCCACACAGCAGACTTCTTGAATTCATGGAGTAGATTTCACACTTTACAATTTATGTGCGAAGGGATTTATAGGTAAGTTAAGGTAAGGTAAAGTTAACTGAGCAAACCAGAAATGTTTAACTTATTAAATAACATATAAAACAATAGTGCACATACATGTAAATATATCAAACATTAAAGCTCCATAAACGAATGAGCATGCTCTACACATGTGTCTTACATCCTGAAACATGGTTTGGGACCAACAACCCTTGAGTTAAAAACAGAAAATACAACTGCAAAATTACCTAGAAATTTAGAGTTTTGCAATTTTAATAAAATAACTGCTGGCACAGTTTATATTTTTTGGGAGGGAGGGGGATTTAATCAGAATAGTTATAGATTCAAACCTCCATATTTTATATTTTAAGGCAAAAAATCCTCTGCAGAAAACACGCTGCTATTTGTATTTTATATTCTTTCCTCATCACTCTCCTCTCACATGGAGCAGCGGTTGTGGAAAGGCACCGGACGGAGAACAAGGCGGAGAACCAGGCTCCGTGCTCACCAGTCTCCGAGAGGCAGATCAATACCCTGATGAAGTTTTCTCTCTGCTGGAAGATCCATAATTCATACTCGCTCAGGTGGTCCTGTATTTACTATCGACCACAGGGAGGTAACACCGGCCACATCGATGGGCCGGAGGGAGTCGCCTTCACATCTGCAAAATGGCCTCTGACTCACAGGAAGAGGAGAAGCTGGTGTAAGAGCAGAGGAGATAGTGAGGGAACCGGTGTGGAGGAGGGAGACCCGGGAACCTCCAGCCAGTCAGGATGATTGACTAATTAGTCTGTGATGTGTCAGAACATTGTGGGAAGAACCTGAAATAATTTCCCAGACTCAAATGTGATTTTGTCAAACTGCTTGTTCGTCCAACCAACATCTTTAATTTCTTAATATTCAATTAATTAAGGTACAAACAGAGAGAAGCAGCAAATTCTCACATTCGAGAAGTTTAATCAGTTAAAGTGACTTCTCATTTCAACCAGAAGTTTAAATAACTGTATATCCTGTTTCAGTTTATCCTCCGTTTGCAGTGACCAGATTCTCTAAAGGCTCAGATCACTTCCTGAACGTGCTGAGTCCTGGTGGCTCGGCGCTGAGCTTCAGGTGCAGCCGACAGACGCTCGACACCGGACAGAACAAAGTGTCTTCCTCTGTCTCCTGGGTCCTTGAAGCTTTTCCAATTGGCTCGTCTCCTTTTCTTGTTTTCCAAGACGCCTCAAGGATCCTCAGGAAAAACCCTGTTGCCGTATAATCCCCAAAACTGCTGACGTTGTGTTGTCATAGTGGAACAAGACAGAGTTCATTGTTTTGTGTTTTCATTTGTATAGTTTGAATTTAGCTAGTTCCTGACAGGAGGAATAATGTTTGTATTCATAAGAACTTAATGTGACCAAATATGTTCACAAAAGCCACAAAACCACATCAACATATTTAGACCTGACTCGTCTGTAGCCCAATCTTAGCAATGTGGAATCTAACTGTCCATGTTTCTCCTGTGCAGGTGCCACCAAAGACATGGGCAAGATGCTGGGTGGGGAGGAGAAGGAGGACCCAGACGCATCCAAGAAGGAGGAGGAGCGTCAGGAGGCGCTGAGGCAGCAGGAGGACGAGAGGAAGGCCAAGCACTCCCGCATGGAGGCCGAGAGGGAGAAGGTTCGGCAGACCATCAGGGACAAGGTGAGCAAACACGTCTCCAATGTAAGAGCTGAACAACCTGAGGGTTCCTGAACTGCTGAGAAGCTTCTGATGCTTTGGTAATAGATTGTTCCTCATGTCACAGAGCAAAGTTCTGGATGTGCGTCACTGAAAAAGCCGAGGACGTGTGAAACCTCGTTCTTTTTATATTGTTTTGTGTTTTATTCTGATGGGGAATCCAGGGATGAGTCAACGCAGCAGCATGTTTCTGCTCCACTGATAAAACTGAAATGTTTTATTAGCTGTGGCCAGAGAAAACCACGGCCTTCACAGCCATGAGGTTTTCAGGTCGTCTGTCCATTCATCCTATTCCTGAATATGATTTCTCATGAACACCTTGAAATCTGTGACCTTAATAACACTTATTGGACCACAATTGAAGAACTGATATCCCTTAAAGGGGACATACAATGAAAATTCCACTTTTGTAGTGCTTCTACACGTTAATTTGGGTATCTGGCATTTCTACAGTCCCCAAAACTCTGGAAAAAAAACAACTCCCGTGATTTGTTGTGGTTCCTCTATGTCAGAAACGATACGCCTCAAAACAGGTCAATCTGAGGAGGTCTGTTTCAGACAGGGTTTTTGACCAAAATATGTTTCTGACATTTCATTTAGACCCCAAGGAACCATATCAACTGTGGTAAAATATGCATGTTACGTCCCTTTAACACCTTATTTCCTGTCTTTGCACGTATCCTCATCCTCTCCTCTCTCTCTCCGCTCAGTATGGGCTGAAGAAGAAGGAGGAGAAGGAGGCGGAGGAGAAGGCGGCGATGGAGCAGGCGTGCGAGGGCTCCCTGACCCGTCCGAAGAAGGCCATCCCCCGAGGCTGCGGAGACGACGAGGAGGAAGAGGAGGAGAGCATCCTGGACACGGTGCTCAAGTATCTGCCCGGACCTCTGCAGGACATGTTCAAGAAGTAAAGACACCGAGAGAAACCAGTCCAACCAGTCCTGAGTCCAGGGCCCAGTGTGGCCCGGGCGGTGGGGCGGAGGGAGGAGGGATCTCTGGGATGAAGGTTGACGAGCGGAGGTTTTACGCAGGAAGGGGCGGAGCGTAGATCTGGGGGACGTAGAAGTCATTGGGGGAGGGAGGGAGGGAGGGGGGGGGGGGTTCTTGCCAAACTGTTAGAGGCTACTCACTGCCTTTCTAGAAACCGTTTACGTTCTTTTTTCTACTCCTCGGCGATGGCGTCTCTTTGTTTCACCACGATTGCCGACAACCTCTCAACTGCCACTTAGCACATTTCCTACGATTAGAGTGATTTCTTTTTTCTGTCCTTTCCTCGTTTTTGTTTTCTACCCGTTAGGATCAGACAATTCGATTGGTTGTTCATCATCTGTTGCCAAGCGATGGCGACCAATGGAGGACAGGATTCCCTTTTGACGGCCAGTGGACATGTGTGTGTGTTTCTTGCCTCTGTGGTTTTTTTCCACTGCCACCATGTTTTCCAGTAGATGGAGCATGTGTCCTTTGTTTCAATGGGTGTTTTCTACTTTTATGAACCTGGTGTAGGTCTTTATATTAAAAAAAAATATATATATATGAAATCAGTATTTGAGTTTTTAGGACATGTGCCTTCATATCACCTCCTCTTGCAGAGGGATTGTAAATGAGGGTTTCATCGGAGTCGTCGGGAGCAAGTAGACACGCGTTCAGAGAAACAAGATCGGACACTTTCATGTATTTGATTTGGAGTTTGGATGATTCATCATCAACGTTCTGAAGACTCAACCGTCCTCAGAACAACTTAAAAAACACAATTCACCGGCTCCGAGCTTCCAAAGATCCGTTTGAAGACAGAAGTTCCATTTATCTCCCACTTCCACCTCTGGTTTGTTAAGGCTCGACGTTCTGAGAAAAATAAAACTCAAGGTCTGGAACACGTCGAGAACTCATTTCAATTTACCAATTTGGACTCAAAGTATCTTTCATGCAAGTAAACAACTCTTTGACCGTGTTTAAAAACCCTGATTTGGAAAATAAATCACTGCTGTTAAGTCTGAAATTACAGATTGAAGCAGCTCAAGTCATCGTGAGTTCTGTGAGTTTCCCATAGACAATCAAAGCCTCGGCCACTGGGAAACAGTCGGAGTCGCTGGTTCTGTGTGTGTTGTTATTTCTGTCGCACCATCTGTCGGTTCTACATCAAACACTTGACTGTTGCTGTGACGTGTCTTTTCATTTGAACTCTTTATAAATGTTCTTTCCTTGTTCTTTCTTTCACTTGAATGCAAACGTCTGGTTATTTTTATTTGTATTGTTGTGAACGTGCTGCCAATTTATTTCAATGCAAAAAAGGAAAATGTGATTTATTTCAGTTAAACTTTCTCCTCATCTTTGAAACGCATAAGTTTACTTTGACCGAAGTTCGTCCACATCGAGACCAAAGAAATACTGGTGAGACCTTTCTCCATTTCTTTCCTCGCCACCGAGCTTGGTTGTTATTGCATGCGAGAGGCGCATGGGAGCGACGCAGCCGTTACAGCGTGTGCATGCATCCCAAAGACCAACGCTAAACTCAAACCATACGCGCCTGTTTCCTGCAGAAGTATTCCGTGGCTAACTACGACTAGAAGATGAAACCGTAGACTAACTGGTCCTCGTGCCGTCGCATCTCACTGCCTGAAGAGCTCGTTAAGAGACGATTATATTCCGTGTCCTGCATCTCGTAATCCAAGGAAATATCGTAGTGATGTGTCCGATAGCGTCTAAGTATATGTGCTGTACATGGAGTGAAACTAGCTTCATCTATGGAAATGTTTTGGTAAAACGACGCATGTTGGTTATTCCTCGATGACCCGGTGGCTTTTCACCGGTCAGTTGTGCGACATTGTTTTCCGTGAGTTCATAACTTGGAACAACTCAAAGGAT
Organism: Limanda limanda; assembly: GCF_963576545.1. Lineage (NCBI taxonomy): Eukaryota > Metazoa > Chordata > Actinopteri > Pleuronectiformes > Pleuronectidae > Limanda > Limanda limanda. Next base: position 27,176,026 of record NC_083645.1, on the reverse strand, counting down.
TAAACGTTGAAGTCGTCCATAATCACCACGGGAACGTTTCCCTTCTTTTCCTTTCCTCGCTCAGATAGGACCTTTCACTAGACAAAGCCATATCGTTTAGATCGCAATAATTAAAAATGACAAGAAGAGAATATTTCTGCATTGAAAGTTTTCTGTCTCATGTTTGTTTTCTGTATAAAACATAGATCTGCATATCTGTTTGTGAACCCTCCACATTCTTGTATCTTTAAACGTGTATACTAATGTATACGTAAAAAAGGAAAATGTACGTAGAAAAGAGAAGCCATTGTTCTACTTGTCTCAGTGTACTACGTGTACTGTAAGTGTGTGTGTGTGTGTGTTTCTACGTGTGCGTCTTTCTACGTGTCTGTGACGTGAGACCATGTCGTCGATTCATATAGTCCCGGTTTATACGACGTTAATGTGTCTTTGAACGACTTTGTGCACAGGCAGAAACTGGGGCTGCTCCCCGGCTCTGCCATATGTCTAAGAGAAAAAAATACTTCATACATTCCTTTTCAAATGTTGAGCATGCGTGTGTTTGGTAGAGAAGAGAATCCACCAAATGTCCCGAGACAAACATTCCCTGTTTCTGTGGAAGTCTCCAGGCAACAGAATCTGTGTTGGATCCAGAAAGATCGGCTGCGGTGGGAGGAGCTGGTTCAGGTTCAGGGTTCTGGGTTCTTCAGGTTCAGGTTCAGGTTTCAGGGCCGTGATCACACAGGAGCTCGGTTATAGAGACACAAAGTTTCATGTGGTCACTACAAAAAACTGGAGCCGTGTGAACCACAGAAGTGAGGAAGTAGTTTTACTGGAAGATGTCGGATGAAATTTGCAGACAAAGGTTTTTCAGTGAGGTTGTTAGATTCCCTCAAGTCCTCAATCTGGTTTTCTGTCTCTCCTCTGACCTGAGACCAGCTCTGGGACGTAACAGTGGTCTTAGTGGTCTTAATGGTCTTAATGGTCACTATTGTCCCACAGTTACACAACTATCTGACCACTTGATCATTGGGAGTTTAGCAACAGATTTGAACTTTATGCTCTATGCTGTTCAGAATATTAAAAGCAACGGGACAATACACAAGACGTTTTTGAAAGTCCTCTGTGCTCACGGCCTGAAAACATCGATGAATTGGAAGCATTGGATAAGAAAATGAGAGACGTGCAATTAAAAACAAAGAACTTAGAGACTGTAACTAAAATATCTGCTTTATGTCTAACCTCATAAGTACTAGACGCGTTTCTCCCTTTATATTTTAATGTAGTTGTTCATCGTGCATGTTTCCGTGTCTCTCTAGGAGACTCACCTGCAGAGGGATTTACTTTAAAGCAGCTGCTCCTCATCGTGTTAGATTCATGCACGAGGAGGTTGTCGAGCAGAACTAGAGACGAGTGCAGTTTGTTTCCGTTTCCGAGTCAATTATCGCTTCACCACATTCCTGTTGCACCCGAGGCCAGAAGCCTTGTACCCTCCCACCTGCCCAGGTGCAGGGACACAGGGACATTAATCCTGGACTAGGCTTAAATTCATGGGAACCACAGCCATACGTCCTCTGTGTGTAGAAGAGTCTCTGAGTCTCTGCCTCAGAAAAGAGAAAAGGGCTATTACCATGTCGTATGTGTGGGAGGTTCGTTAGTGTCCTCGTTTAAATCTGCATGAGATCCTCGTTGTTTGTAGAGCGCCGTGTTTTTCCAGTTTCGATTCATTCTCGGTTTAGTGTGAGACTCAGAAGTTGTTTCTTTGAGTAGAGGTGATAGAGAGAAGGTATTATTTTACTGTATAAACTGTATATTAGGAAGGTATGTATGAGGTAGAAGTGGGTGAATGAGACTGAGGGAAACCACACGAGTGGGTTGAGAAATGAAAGGACGTTAAACGGCTCGTTTCCTCTGGAGCGTTTCGACTCAGAAGCTCAAACCACCGATGAGTTGATTCTGGTTTGTTCGAGGGAGACTCGAGCCAATGAGGCTGCGACTGAGAAACTGGATTATCAAAACACGTTCTGTTGTCAGGAGCCCGGAAACATTCAGAGATCTGAGATCCGTCCTCCCTCCAGAAAACAGAAAGCAGAAACTCCCCTTTAGGTTCGGTGATCTTCTCATGAATAGAAACATTAACACAAAAGACTTTATACTGGCAGTTTGCTGAAGATTGCATAGATGTGTGTGAGTTTAATGAAATGCATTGAGTGATGCATAAAATATATTAGAATAAAAAACGTGTATGTTTCATCCAACACCAGACGCGGCTTCACTTTCCCTGAACGCGGTGACGACGCCGTAGCGTTTGCCTCTTGACTCACATTTCCTCGTGACCTGATGAATATTAGAATCGCTTGAATCCTGCCACGACATCCACAAATGAGCGTCTCCGACTCGGTGAACGTTTCGCCGATAAGAAGAAGCTCGTCTGGTCGCCACGGTAACTTTCCCTCCCGCACAACTTTTACTGTGAAGACAAACACATTGAATACATTCCAGTCTTTTTGGCATTTGCACTAGGATACGTTGAAATGTTACCACGGCAACGCTACGGCGTCCGAGGAGTCGACGCCATCGACTGGACGGTCGAGTCGAAAGGTTCCATCACCACCACAGTGTTCGGGGTCCAGTGCCTGGCAGGAACCCTTTAGTTCTACAGTGGAAAGGGAACGTTTTTTTATCCAAGTTCCGTGACCTGAATCAAGAAGGTCTTTCTTTTTACTTCAGGGTGAAAAATCATTTCAGGGTGCAGAGGTTAAGAATGTAAAATAATATGAGTTGTTTTTTGCTATTTTTCTCCTTTAATTGCATGTCACATATTATGTGTGGAGCCCAATCACTGTAGAACTGTCTCATCAATAGAAATGAATCATTCTTTTTGGAAATTCAATGCATAACACTAATAAAAAAAAAGGTTTATAAAAAGCTCACCCGTGTTTTTATTCTTCGCTTTGTCTTTAAAAACTTATTGAGACTTTATTGAGTTTTATTGGAATCATGCAATGTTTTAGCTCAAGTTTAAAAAAGTCTTATGTCGAGTTTCAGGTAATATCAAGTCTAATAAATCATCATAAAGTAAATCTTTGAGACATTTCTCTTGATTAAGTTAAACTGGTTTTGCTCAGGTTGCTATTAAATGTTTTTAGATTAAATGATCAGGACATCATAATCTCTGATGCTTCATATACAGTGAATAGATTATTAAAATCATACTTATCGAGCTTCAGAACTTGTATGAAAGTTGTATCAGAAGAAATACAGGCTGAACAAATGTGACTATACCTACTTCCACAGATCTAACCGCTTTGGATTATGGGTAGTTTATTATTATTATTTTATTAATCAAACTAATCGCTTAACGATGAACTTTGGGCATGAAATGATGGAACATGAGCTGAGGAAACATTTAACAGATTCATTAATTCAATAAATAGGATTTGTCTGTGTTCAATAATTTAAATTCATATTTAAATGTAAAGTTAATTGAACACTTCATCCTGCATTCAGTACGTTAAAGACCATAGTTTGTTTGTATAATAGGGAAACTCTGACTGAGCTGTTTAATTAAAGAAATCTTTTGTGTTATTAAATAGTTGACTTCATATTCCAGTGGGTTATTAAGCTCCTGGTGAAAATATTATTCAGCTCAGCAAAGGCAAGAGGCCCAGAAATCCACAAACCCTCCAAACCAGCCACAGATGTTCAGTGTGTGTGTGTGAGATTCTAAAGGTTTTAACGTAGAAACACATTCATTTACCTTGAAATCTGTGAATCTCTTCTTTGGGTTTTGACTCACGAGTGAAGTCACTAAACTTTAAGGTCTTTTCTGGTAAGAAGTAAAGTTTGATAGAAACAACAGGCGTCAGTTTCCTGTGCAGCACGAGGCTGAAAGTGACGAGACACTTGTTGTGAGAACTTGTTGTTCATTTGAATCCTTCATCGGCCCAAAAAGAGCAAAGTGTGATATTAATGTGCGTCTGTTCCTCTCGATGAGAAACAGTGAGAAGCTGGTGACGAAGTTCTGAGTCGAGCAGACGGAGCAGCTGCAAGTCGACGAGTCAGAGACGAGAAGAGACTCCAGCAGATCCACCGGTTCCACAAAGAGTCGGTGCAATGAAATACATCTTTAATAAAAACAACAAAATCAAACTGTCGCTGGTTCCAGTTTCTTTAAAGTGAAGATTTAATGTTTTCTCTTCTTCTGACAGAAAACTGGTCAACTTCAGTTTTTTGGTCCATTGGTTTTAAAACACAAGACGTTTGAAAACAACGTTAAGTTTTTAAAAAACAAATTATTGATCAGTTTAACAGAGAGAAATAGTCTGATTATTAATTGATAGTGGGAATAAACATGAGTTGCAGCTCTTGTGTTAATAGAGACGGAATACATTTCAAAGTCAGAATTCATTTAATCATCAATTAATCTGCAATCTATTTTTAATTAATTGAATCATTACATAATCTCTAAAAAGTCATAAACTGTGAATAAAACTAGACCCAGGTGACATCTATGTCAATAAACAAAGATCCTATTTACAAAGATATGAAACTAAGAAAAACAAAAAATCTCAACATGTCACCGAATCATTTTCTCTGGACTGATGATGAGTGTTTATAATTCACACTGACATCATGTTTCAAGCTTCACCACATTCAAACACATGCAGGACGTTGTTGTTGTGTGTGTGTGTGTGTGTGTGTGTGTGTGTCTCTCTTGTTGAATAACAGAGAAGTGGTTCAGTGTATTTTCTGTCTCCAGAGGAAAAATTCAACACATTTACATGAGCAGATAGAGATTAGCTGCTTATTCCAGCAAACGCTCACATTGTAAATGTCAAGAACAGAGGTGGTATTACAGTGTGTGTGTGTGTGTGTGTGTGTGTGTGTGTGTGTGTGTGTCTGTGTGTGCGCGTGTGTGCGTGCGTGTCTGTTATTTAAATCCATTCCTCTGAAGGCAGGCGTACACACTGTGTTCTTTTAAAATAGGCGTAATTATATTTTCAACACGTTTTTGTTCAAACACAACAAACAGACCTGAGGGAAAATCACGTTTTCTTTTTCTCTGTGTAGGAAGAGAAATGGAGTTCAATGAAAAACAAGTGAAAAACCAAACAGTTTCAGGATTTAACAGCTCAGACTGAGTTCACGTTTCACCGGTGAATTAACCTGCTGAGAACGAAGAAGGTTCAAGTAAATGTTTATTATACTGTAAACATAACTTTCTGCTAATGTCTGTTTCTGGATGAACAGAATCGCTAAAATTTCGGGATAATGTTCAATTATTTCCTCTAAAGAAAAGTTTCAGACTAAATATATATATAAATATAGACAAATATAAACGCAGTGAAAACTTTAGAGACACAACGGGTCAGTCCAAGCAACAGCTCATGAAATACACAAAAATAACCAAATGACAAGTAGAAAAACGAAATTAAGAATTAACTATTTCACATTTGTCAAATTTACTACCAGTGTTTTTATAACGACTCACTAAAGCAATCAGGCTGCATGTACCAGTAAACCATCAGCTGTGTGTGTGTGTCTGTGTGTGTGTGTGTGTGTGTGTGTGTGTGTGTGTGTGTGTGTGTGTGTGTGTGTGTGTGTGTGTGTGTGTGTGTGTGTGTGTGTGTGTGTGTGTGTGTGTGTGTGCACAGGGGTGGGACCTCAGCTGCACTGGGTCAAGTCCAGGAGGGAAAATCACTGACATCTGAAGTGTGAATAAAGACAGGAAGGAGGAAGAGGAGGAAGAGGAGGATAAATCAAGAGGATGGATGGAGGGTGTCAAGAGATGGAGACAAGAGGAAGGACACAGGAGACAGAGAAAGGAGGCGAGGAGACGACTCTGAGTGGACACTGATATATTACAGCTGAAAATGAAGGAGCTGGATGTGTTCTGTCCTTGTTCCGAAGGTCAGAACTCAATCTTTCTGGATCTGTGTGTTTATCCATCAGCTCCATGATTTACAGCTTCTCCTTGCATCATTTCATCTGAATAACACAGATCTGTTCTGTGTGTCCCTGGGAGCGAAGACATTTCCTCCTTGTAGCCTCTTGCAAAGTGAACAGGTAGAACATGAGGACATCAGAGGTGAGACACGGGGGCGTCGGCCTCCGGCGGCTGAGAGACTCTGAACCAGGTCAGAGCTTCAGTTCTGAGCTGAACTGACATGAAACCAGCTGTGGATCTGCTGCCTTCTCATCAGAAAACAGGTTTTATCTTTAAAGTCTGTTGTTTGAGAGCAACTGGGAATAAACTAATGAACTAAACAAACAGACAAACTCACATGAAGCCAACAAAGAACTACACAAAATCCACAATCAGACCTTTGACGCTGATTCACAGGAACATACAGATGCAAGAGTTTTAAACTGAAAAATCAAACAATCCTTACTAGCGTTTATCTTGCTTAAGATATGAAACTCTTCAAAAGTTAATTCAGTGATTATTACAAATAGAGAATAAAGTTGTGTTTGCTGTTAATAGTGTTAAACTCTGCTCTCTGTGTGTTATAATGTGAAACAGATTCATGTCTGTGTTTTAATATTTGTTGATCTTCTGATGCTGCAGCATTGGTCCAACATTAGATTCTCATACATCAGTTATAGATCCAAAATAATCTCTCTAAGTTTCTCTGCTGGGTTTCTTGAATTGTGTTTCTCTATATTTGCCACTTGTGATGAATAAATGCATAAAAATAAGCAAATTAAAATGATCTTTAATCCTTGTGACATTATTTAATTGTCCACATGAAAATAAAGCAACAAGAAGTTGAAGTATCATGAGGTTGGAATTAAAAAATCATGATATAAATCAACTTAATCATTAATACTATTGGATGTGTATTTTGCTGCTGCTTGACTTTCGTGTTGAGACACTGCCACCTCGTGGACATTGTGCAGCATCACAGGCTCAGGTGAAGCATCACAGGGAACAGTTGACAGAGGTCGTGACCTGGGGGGTCGGGCTCTTATCAGCCGCCTGCAGGCACTGGGCCAACGTCAGCTAGCGTTTCCACTGAAGCCCGACTCTTCCCACCGGGCTGAGACCCGACCTCCTGCTGTGACATCGTGTCCTGAAGCACAGAACTCGTCTGATAACGTCTCAGTATCACACAGCACACGTCTGAGAGAAAAGGAGCCGTCCGGGACTTTAGAATCTTTATTTATTTACAATAAGACACGTCTGGTTCCACAACAGCTGGAATGGCAGTTCACATATTTACAAGTATTTACAAGGAAACAATTTAAAATATCACTTGTAAGGCAGCGGCTACATTATGATTCAGGATATTCTCTCCAAAATGAGGAATATCCTCTGTGTGCAGAGATCTGGAAGATCAGTAGCTTCAAGATGCAGATTAATATGTCTTAAAATATAAAACAACACTTTCTGGTGCAGTAAAATCTAAACACAACGTTAAATGTTAAGGCATTTCGTGAAAGTAATTGTTATTTTAGGTATCGATGCTACGAACCTGGTTACATGTTATTGATTGAATATTTGTGCTGCAGACTTTAGAAAAGCAATAATATAAAGCTTTGCTACAACGGCTCAGTGTGTGAATCATGCATTTTAATATTTTCGTGAAAAAAGCTCATGTTAATGTGGCTTCAACTTGTAAACTCACTTTTCTTAATATAAGAAACACACAAATATAATATTACACACATGTGGACGGTGACACAGAACATGTGTCATTATCATGTTCAATGGGAATTTTATTCTAGCTTTAAAATAATTATTCTAAAACTCAAATTAAATTAATTGAATTGAATATTTAGAACAGAATCAAAACTAAAAGGGAATAAAAACAAACTCAACACTGAGAAAATATATTAAATTTAGATTCAAGGCTTTGTGGTGAAAATGCCACAATCCTCTTATCTTAAAATCTTTAAACTGTATTTGAGCACAAAGTATTTCTCCATCTTGCTGAGGTCAAAGTGCAAAGATCCTTTCTTCACTGAGTCTCCACATTCAGATTAAAAATATTGATTTGGAGATTTGCAAATCGAGAGCTGATCTGGTGTCGAGGTGGAAACTCGTCTGAACTATTTAAACTTTGTCTAAAAGTTGTTTATGTGACCAAGATTTAAATCTCAAATATTCTCTTGACATATAAATCAGCGTCAAACTCTACACTAACACAGGATCATTGTGTTTCTGGAAGTCAAACAGAACTCAAACATCAAAATCATAAAGAAAAACTTGTTCTTTGGTTAAACTGATAAAAATCGTTATTTAAATCCTCAACTCGTTCATTGATAACGAGATAATTGATATTATTATTCGCTTCATTAAGATAATGCTTTATCATTTAATAAACTGCTGCTTCTGTCTGTTTGGATTAACAGAGTTTAGGCCCCCTGGTGGCCAGCGCCTGACCCTGCAGCCTGAACCTGAACCTGGGGACAGTCTGTGGGTCTGAGGCCAAAGTGTAAGAAGAGACGATCACAGACGGATGTTTCACATTCTAACAGAGACGTACACGATGCAGCTTTCTAGTCAACACAGAAAATCAAATGAAATGTTTCATATTTGCTGCTAAAGATAAATGTTAATGTTAAAAGTTAAAAAGCTTCGTTCTGACTTATTAGAAATAACAGAATTCTGCTGTTTGACATAACTTCAGATTCACCTCGACAGATTAAAACGCTTAAAATAGTGTCTGACTCTGTTAAACTAAATGACCGACTCAGACTCTTCTGCCTTTAATAACTAATATTAGATCTCATATCATATTTTCTTTCACTTTCACTCTGAGTCTCCGCTGCAGTCAATCGCCTCCCACTTTAAAATCCTAAATAAGACGCAGCATCAATGAACCCGTCTTCGTGGGACAAGAAGAACAGAAGAGACTGAAGCTCATTCTTTCATTAATTCACCCTGAGGTTCTCAAAGTCTTCACATCTGCTCAAACTTAGCTTCAGGTCCCGAAGCATCAGAATGTGAGCTGCTGTCGATGTCTTGTCTCAAAGCTGCGGAGGTTTGTGTGTCTGTGGCGAGCAGAAAGAGATTCATCGTCCTAGAGGCTCCTGAAGAACTGCAGTGAGAGCTCGTAGGTCAGGAACATGGTGGCGCTCATCGGGAAGCCTCGGATGGCGTTCACCGACGCTCCACAGAAGAAAACCTGCACAGAAATACACTCTGATTAAATGTACGTCTTTATATTTAATTTCAAAATATGTCCTAATGGGTGTTTTTCACAGCTGAAGTCCTGTTTATAAAAGTCCAGACACGACTGATTCACTAGTCGCCCTGTGAAACATGGCAGTGAGATAATATCCAGTGTCTCAGGGTCCAGGAAATAAATTTAAACATATTCCATTTCATCCATTTTGTTGCTGTAGGGTCAAATTATTTTACTTAAAAAGTTAAATAATTAAGCAGCCAAGTCAATGACAGAAGAGATCGACAGAGATCTGAGATCTGAGCTCTCTGGGTGATTATCTGAGCTCTCGACTCATTGATCTGTGATCGTCAGGTGACGAGTCGACCGGTTCACTTCCACAGAAACACAGAGACTCTGGTATTGATGATTATCTTCAGTCTGGTGGTTCCAGGTCGTTTTCTGACCTTTGACACGATGAACTCGTGACACTTGGCTGCAGATCTGTTTGTTTCAGGCCAAGTTGGGATTCAACACCTGACGTGAAGTGGTGACATATGTTCATCAAATCTTCAGATGACAGCTGAATGGTTTCAGCAAAATAACTGATAATTTAATATTGTTTTCTGTCCATTCACTTTCACATTCCTCTGATTAATAAGCAGCTTTCTGCTCAGTTTCCATCAGGAGTTTCTCATGTTGTGTATCTGGATGTGAAGCTGTTTTCTGTCTGTGTTGAAATACGAGTCCTGACAGAACGGGCTCGTCTCGATGCTGAGTTTTGATTGGACGACAGAATCACGTTCATACGAGACACACGAGACAATTTCCGATTTCTGAGAACTGACTCGTCTGGATTGCACATGTATTTAAGGTCTCACTACTGAAGGATTTAACATATGTTCAGAAGCTGATACAATTTCTCTGCTGCTGACCTTACTGCAGGGCTTATAATTATTTAAAAAAGGACAAAAATTCTGTAATTAAGTGAAGAAAAAGTTTTATTTCCTGTGCGTGTTGGGACGTGGCCCAGATCTGCTATAAAACCTGCTGAAGCCTCACACATCTGATGTAAATCTAGAGGATAATCACTGTATTTAAGACATTACAACACTTATTGTACTTTAATAAATTGGGAAATACTTATATTTTATAGTAAATTAACCTGAAGCTACTAGTTAGGTTGAAATTTATGTTTTACTCGGTTTACTACTTTACTTATAACCCTTGGAACCTTAGTCCTAAAAAAGTGAAACTGCAACTACACCAGTGATTGTAATATTCAATATATATATAATATAATAATATGAATATAAAAAGGTTTGCTGACCCGTATTCCCTCCGTCCTGTAGCTGTGGACGATGCAGTGAACGATTCCCCGGTACTTCCTCTGCAGGTGGGCGTCGGCCTGCAGGCGGCTCTTCACCACGTCCGCCGGCGTGGCCGTGACCCACGAGATGGAACCTGAGGAAGAGGAGGGAAACCTTTAGTCTCTGTCAGGTGAGGCAAGGCACAGACATTTCCAGGGTTACAGGTTCAATTCCCTGCAGCTTGTTCGCTGAAAATCAGGGTCAAGACATTCAGCGAGCACACAGGGGTCAAAGGTCAACTCAAGAGACGTCAGCTGAACCTGCTCTAACCCTCGAAAGAGACAGACACCACAACTAATGGTGCATTCAGGTGCTGATGATAAAATCTGACTGAAAACCACCATCTCTGGCTGATAAGATTGGTTCGATTGTCTGGATACGAAAATATATTATTAAGAGTCAGAGCAGAAAAAATAGACAATGTGAAATAAACACAACATGAAAAAAACCGACTCACGACACTCCTTCATCATCAAAGATAAAGTGAAGTGGCCCATGAGAGAATAACTCTCGATACGCTACAGACACACAGAAGGTTTCCTCTCCCTCAGAGCAGTGAACTGAGATCAGTTCTGACTCATGTGTCGGTTCATCGTTGGTCTAAGTTGTGGTTTTGTTAATATCTGCATCACTGAGAAAGAACGACGACACACAGAGACGCAACAAACCGTGCAAATCAACAAACAAACAACTTTAAACCACAACAGAATGATCATTAAATGAACTGGAACAAAATGACACATCATTTAGCTGAAGCTTTTATCCAAGAAGACGTCCAATCCATGCATTGAACCATGAGGGAACAAACCTGGAACAACAATAATCAAGTAAGTACATTAGCTTCAATAAAAGCCAAACTATAAAGTTCATGTACGTGCAACTAACTTTTGTCTTTTTTTTCTCTCAACATCATAGTAGACGGTGGTTTATTAGACATCATCTTCTTGAAGTCTGAAGAGATTTGTCTTTAGCCTTTAGGGGACGATGTGTTCTTCTGTCCTGACATCAATGTGGAGCTGGTTCCACCAATCAGGAGCCAGGACAGCAAACAGTCGTGATGTGGTTGAGTGGCATCTGTCCCTCACAGTGAGGTAGCAGCTGATTGGCCGATGCAGAGCGGAGTGGACGGGTGGGGGTGTAACGTGTGACACTGTCCTGGATGTAGGTTGGTTCACAGCAAGGTACGCAAGTTAACTCAGGTTGAAGACCAGTCGAGCTGCTGCATTCTGGGAGTTGTAGTAGTCTAGGCGTGAGATTAGGAGGCCACGATGGGAAATATTCCGGTTTTAATGTTTTTTAAGGATTATTGATACTATCGAAGCAAAAAGACACACAACAAGCTAAATATATCTAATGAACCAAAATGTTCATTATTATTGTAAGCTATTTTATTAAGTTGCCTTATTGTGGAAGGTTGGTCAGTGAATTTGTGTTTCCTGTCATCATAAGCAGTGTGTCTGTTTGGGACTTTTATTGTGAAGATATAACTTAAGACAAGATATTGTTGATATGCTGATAATAAGGTCATGGGTCAAATGAGGCCGTGCCCTGGAAGGAAAAGTAGCTTGTTCTTGTCAAAGTAGATTTTCAGGTGATGTGTGGACATCCACTGAGAGTCGTTGTTCGTGCTTCTACCTGAGTTTCAGACCGGGGGAAAAGAGAGAATTAATTGGGTGTCATCTGTGTAGATGTGGTAGAAAATCCATGTGAGTGACTGACAGAGCCGAGAGAGTTGGGTTGCAGAGAGAAGAGGACAGGACCCAGGACGGAACCTTGAGGGACCCCAGGAGCGAGAGGACAAGGTTCTGACACAGATCTGCTCCAAGTTACATGCGACCTTTGAGGTAAGATGAGAGCAGCGCCTGAGACGCCCAGATCCTGAAGAGAGGAAATCAGGATCCGGTGGTTCGACGTGTCAAACACAGAAGAGAAGTGTAGACGGATGAGGACAGAGGACAGAGGACACAGGACAGAGGAGAGAGGACAGAGGACAGAGGACAGAGGAGAGAGGAGAGAGGACAGAGGACAGAGGACAGAGAGGCAGCTCAGAGACAGCGAGTGGACTTGAATCAGGATCAGGATCAAGAAGATTGTATTAAAGCCTTTTTAAAGCCCTGTGGAAAACATGCATTGGTTTTCTGGACATATGGAAAAAGGCTTCAGGTATTTTCCTGCTAAACTGAAAGTTAACATCAACACAGGCTCAAACTATTTCTCCTCACACAGCTCACATTCACTCACACTGAAACATGGTCCGCTGTAAGCACACACACACACACACACACACACTCCTCACAAGTGTTACATGAGCTCACGTGTATTTATATCACGACCGGTCAATAAAAACAGATGTGTGAGTAAAAAGGCTGCAACAGGAAGCAGCTACAAGGAGAAGTGTGAGATCACAATAATGAAACATGCAGTCGCATGTAAAGTAAAATTAATAAGTGTATAAATATTGAGCAAATACACTGTTTAGTTTTTATTTTATTGTCTTGGATCCAGTTTTTTTGTTTAATTTCCGGATTAGGAAGCAACTTTCCTGTGAGTGTGTCGTCAGTAGGATGTAATTACCAGTTTATTTCAATTTAAAGATGTAATAGCTAATTATTTATCCTGTATTATCAGCATAGAAATACATGATCTTTGATGCATCTGAATTTAAAATATATAAAAGATGTAATAACTGTTTATATGATCGGTATAATCAATTTGTAAAAGATCTAAATGTATTTATCCTGTAAATTTCCGACATGACAAAATGAAGTTATCCTGATTTCCGATTTAAAATCTGAATAAAAAATAAATAACGAATTAATTAATCCTGTGAAATAGTGTTTAATGCCTACTATGTACTTTAATGCCTTTCTACTCTGTACTCGTCCATCATTCCTGAATCTAAATTAAACTCAACCCCAGTGATCACAGGATAATCTGTATTTACCTGCCAGTCCTCCAGCGAGCATGATGGAACACGGATGAGGACTTGACGTAGCATCTGGCTTCAGCAGGTTGCAGAAGATGGTGTATGGAATGAAGTAGAGTGTGTATCCGGGGACGTCCCTCAGGATCATGGCCCCGGCCCCCCGGTACAGGCCCTGGAGACCCTCGCTCTGCAGGATGCTGCCCACACAGTGGAGGGGCCCTCGGTACAGCGTCTGGCTCGGGAGGTTCACCGAGCGCAGAGGGATGTTGGAGCCGCTCGACACGTTTCCAGCGAGATTCAAGTTCTCTGAAGAAAAAGAATATGATGATGTGGTCAGTACTATAATCTCATATTTCTTATTTGGTGAGTTTCTGTTTCCTCTGTGAATCAGAGTCAGATTCATCGAATCATAAAGCTTCAGATGCATCACTTATTGAAAGGACATTCAAACATTTCATTGACACAGTAAATGTTATGGCACTGTGATAAAAATCTTAAATTCAAGTGTAAACCTGATCTACGTCATCACATCATGACGGGGGGGTGAGCTTGAACGACACCATAAACAAATGTGAAGCATATAAACGCTTCATCGTCTCACATCATTAAACTTTTGACCTCGGTTTTAGTATTTTATTGTTTTAACTGAGAGATTAAACACAGGTCAACCAGAAATATAACCTCAACCAGATACTGAACAGTAACCACGGCTTCCATCATCTATACGTTTGCTGATCATTTTCTCAAATAATCCATTAAAAGTCTAATAAAATGTAAAAAAGCATGGAAACTTGAACTCCACTTTTGACAACTGAAATCGAATCAGTTCATCTCTGAGTCTAAGTGACCATTTGTACTAAGTTTGACAGGATTCTCTCGAGGCGTTTTTAAAATAACATGTTCACAAGGCAAAACAATCTGTGACCTTGAGTTTTGACCATCAAAGTCAAATCAATTCATCCTTGAGTCCAACGCAATGTTTGTTCCAAATTTGAAGATATTCCATGAAAGCGTTCTTAAGATATCGTGTTCAAAACCAGCCATGACGACGACAGGACAAATCAACATGTCATCACGATCTGAATATTATACTTTTTTTTTTTTTTTTATGTATGTATGTATTTCTCCTTATTTTCCTATACCTGTTTTCTAAGTATCAGAGAAACAACGACTGATCTTTCGACTGAAAAGTGAAAACACATTTTGTGGTTTGACAGTCTGGGTGTGAGTGGGCGTCGCCACGTTTGCCTCACAGCTGTTTATCTGCAGCTGTTTTTCCAGAGAAGCAGAAAATAACTTTTCAGCTTCAGACTCTTTCTCCTTCTTTCTTCTGCTCGAGAGCAAAAACCCAACGGAACCAACGAGTCCTGATTTACCTGCGAGAACCGTCTGCGTCTGCATCTGCAGTCGGATCTTCACCAGGTCCACCGGCGCCCCGATGCCCACGGACATCAGGCCCGTCAGCATGCTGGCCGCCGTCAGGTCCAGCATGCTGCACGGGTGCCGCCCGTCGCCATAGCGATACTTGCTTATGAGTCTCTGCGTGTTGCTGAAGAAGCCGAACACGGCCGAGTTGTAGAAGGTGATGCTGGCCAGCGGGAAGGACATGCCCTTAAAGAACCCCGTGAGCTGAGGACACAGAGGAAACACGTGTGAGACTCAGGGAATCCACACAAGCACTTTCCATGTGGTGGAAAGAAAACCGACAGTTTTACATTTCAGACCGAAGGGTGCACTTGAGGTTTATCATCCAGCGCCAACAACACTCAGAATGAAAAATGGGGTTTCCATCTCTTGCACAATTCCCTCAGTTTCATTTTGCAGAATTCTGCTGCAGAACTCGTCAGCGTTGAGATTTACTGTCGCTGGGACTCGACCCAACGCAGCTGAGCCCGTTCACATCGGATTCCTGAAGAGAAACTGAGGCAGCGAAACAAACAAACTAAATCAAGTCAGTGTGTGAACAACAACAAGCCACTAATTACATGTAATTCTCTTTTATATTGTCATTAAACGTTTGGGCCTGTAAAGTTGTGTTTTGCACTAAACTGTAAAGCAGAAAGTTACAGTGGAGCTCGTATCTCTACTAATTCAAATCAACTGCACCAAACTACACACACTCCTGAATATCACTGCACAAAATATGTACCCGTCCTTAACTACCTTTTAATACAACTACGAAAAACTTGTTTATTTTTAAAAATGCACCAAACTAATGGAAAACTTAAGGTAGGAAAATTGCAAAAACAATCTAAATATAGTTTAGACCATTTACTACAGAGAACTCAAACCCCTGACAGGCTAAGGCTCCATCTCTCAATGGTACAGAAAGGGAAAGGAACCCTGGATCTGCACCATATAATAAAAAGGTTGCTCCCGCATCCTTCCACCAACTTGTGTATTAATCCTTACAGTAGTTATTACATAATCTTGTTTACAAACAAACACAAACTATCGCATCTCTGCTCCCGACCTCGATCCAGAAATTAATCCAAATTGTACCGAACGCTGCCAAACAGATGCTGCAGCTAGAGTCAATCCCATCTGCTAACATGGAGGAGACAGGGTTTGCATTCTGCAGCCAGCCACTAGGGGGCGAGCGAGACACCTTGGCTTCACTTTGGAGAGCCGTCATGTCGTCCATCTTTATACCCAGTGGATACAGAATGTTTGCAATGCTTTGAGAGCTTTGAAAAGCGCTTTATTAATGTGATGTATAATTATTATTATTATTATTGTTATTGTTCTGTACCGTTTCCTTCCTGTAGATGGTGAGGATGCAGTGCAGCATGTTCCTGTAGCCCGTCCCCGCCTGCAGCCGCGTCTGAAGAGAGAGAGAGATCGACCAAAACACAACAACAGTTAAAATTAATAGAAAACAGCTTCTGGCCGACGGACCATTTCCATTTAAAGATTTGCAGCTGCACATCTATGGTGATGACTTAAGTATAAATAAATAAATAAATAAATAAATGTAGAAATATATTTAAGACATTTATTTAGACATTTCTGTTGTTATTAACGTATTTGTTTATTTAATTCTGTATTAATTTCTGTATTTCCTTTTTTATTTATTTCTGTATTTATTTATACATTTATTTATTTATTTATTTATTTATAATTAAGTCATGTATGGTCTTCCATACACATCAAACAAGTTTGTCTGAACAAAGAAAAAAAAAAAAGTTGTAATTTCTGTTGTGTAACACCGGATGCGCCCCATGTGACCAGACAATGAGTCTCGATTAAAACCAGGTGTTTGTCGGTTTATATAACAACAATGAATTAAAATCCTGAATCTCAAATACCTTGACGGTGTCCAGCGGATGACCGACCACGACACTGGAAGCTCCTGAAGCCGAGCGACAAACGAGAAGGTCATCGTGGAAGAAAAGAGAAGAGAAGAAAAAGTCAAACTCAGTTTCTTCCCTTTGTGTCTCTTCATATCTTCCAATTATTAAATCTATTTTGAGTTTTTTAAGGAGCTTTTCATTAACTTTTCATTCAGAAGCATTAATCGCTCGTCGTGTCCCTGCTGAGATTAAACTGGGAGCAATTAAGCAGCAGACTGGTTAAACTGGGGCAACTGTGAAAGAGAGTGCACTTATTAACCCGCTGTTCCTGCTGCTCTTTGTGCATTGTGTGTTTTCCTCATTCAACAACACATAACACATGGCAACACAAAGCAAAACAAGGCAAACAGATTCCTGCCTGAAAGTCCAGATATAAGTTCACAACCAATAATGTTGTGTTTATTTTGTCGATGTACAATCTGTGTCGCTCTAATGACGGCAGCCGATGCAGATTAAATCAAAAATTGTGATTATTGCAAAAAAACACCAGCAACACACAGCCACAGGTTTGTTGTTTTAATGTAGATCTGAATAGTTTGTCACTTTCTTTATGAGATGAGACGTTTCTCAAGTTTAAATGTTTTCTGACTTTTTGGAAGTATGAGCTCTACTTAGCGAGATTCTAGTTACGATTGTTGAGGGAAGCATTTCAAACACAATAAAAAAGTTTATTTTCCATTAAGACTTTTCATATTTTTCTATTTTAATATACATATATAGAAACAAAACAATCTTAAATAATAGTTTGTGTAATTTAAATTTCCAGTTGAGTGAAACCATCAAAAAACATCTTCTCTTCACTTAATTGATGTTAATCGTAAAAAAAAACTGTTCTGAGGAACTTAAACTTTTTTGAAACTAAACTTTCAGAGTTTCTGCTTCTTCTGGATTCAGGTTTTATTCAATAACTGAACAAACAACATGTTCTTCAGTGTGAAGGAGCCGAGTCCCACTTTGTTCGTTTATGCAACAAAACAAGATGCACACAAACAGCGCCCCTAGCGGCCACAGCACACAACACTCTTTAAAAAAATTGTTTTATCTCACTGAAATTCAATTTGCCACATCATCACAAAACCTGCAGCGACTGTGTGCGTGTGGTGCGTGTGCATGTGATAAGAAACACCGGAAGTGAGAACACAGGAGCAGGGGTGGGGGTGTGTGTGTGGGGGGGGTTCTCTCCATTGTTTACACTGGAGCTGCATGTACGAGGAGCTGCATGTACGAGGGGCTGCAGGAGCAAAACCCCCTGAGCTGCAGATTCAGTGTGTGTGTCTGTGTGTATCTTTGTGTGTGTGTGTGTGTGTGTGTGCGTGTTCACTGGTTTTTATTTCATTCATAGAAACATGAGGACCCCCCCTCCAGTCTATCCCCAGACCTCCTGGAATCTGTCTTCAGATAAAAGAATCCGAGCCTCTCACCTCCGATCCATCCCGCGATGAAGTCCTCCACCTGGAAACCTTTGGAGCTCTGCATGGTCACCTCACCGCGAGGTCATCGGTGAGAAAAGAAACGCTCCTCGCTTTCTCCTCAGAGGAAACAACACAAACACTCGAGCTGGTCCGCTGCTGAGGAAAAGAGATGATAACGATGTGAGAGAAAAAGAAGAAGAAGAAGAAGAAGAAGAAGAAGAGGAGGATAATAAGAGGCTCAGGAGCAGGTTGGCACCGGAGAGCCAATCAGAGCAGAGCTTCATTCTGGGGGGGCGGTCCTCCCGACCAATCAGGAGTCGGCTGAGCAGCCTATAGACACGCAGCCATGGAAATGAGCCATGAGGAAAAACACTGAGAGGCGACGGCAACCCGCTGACAATAATAATCACAGTTATATTAATACTCATAATAATCACAATACTCATAATAACAGCAACAATGATAATAATAATTATAATAAACATCACAGTAACAATAATGATAATAAGCAAAACCATACTAATAATCACAAGAACAACCACAACAATCATAACAATAATGATCATAATAACTTTATGTAGCACTTTTTAAAATAGCTGAGAGGACAAATTAAAAACAACAAAACAAAACATCAAAGTCCAGAAGCAACACAACACAACAACAATTCAAATCAAACACTTTTTACCACATTATGTTTCTTTGTTGTTTCAGATTATTTTGAACTCTGGTGTCTGATCGATTGCACTTTAAGATTATTGCACTTGTCTTTTAAATGTAATTTAACACATCCTGAGAAACAGTTTCCTTCCCTCTGTGCAATTTACAGATCTGGTAATACGGTCAAAACAAAGCTTTACATTTCAGATGATATCGATAACCATCATGATGAATGTCACATTATTATTATTGTTTCTTATGAATTTAAGACAACCAATCATTGACCAATCCTGAGAACTGATCTGAAACCAGTGCATCAACCAGAACGTCTCCCAGTAGCTTCAAACCTCCACGAGACCCAACAGTTCCCTCATGAATCCACTGAATCCAGATCTTTCTTTGGATCCTCACCAAATTACACACACTTATAGATATGAGTCTGTTAAACATGTCTGACTCATATCAGGATGTTTAGATTCACACATTCAATCATTTGATAAATCCTCCCTGACTCAAACCATATTATGTGGAAATCTGTCAAGAACTTTTTCAGGAAATCTTCTGACTCTGAGACGACATCTGCTCGAAATCTGAGACACGAGAATCTTTGCTTCAGGAACAGGAAGAGACGAGTCGTTCTGTTCTTTAATAAACTAAATACATGAGAACACTGGGGGAGTTTCTGCTCATGTGACTTTGCATCAAAGATAAAGATTGAAACATTTAATTTTTAAATATGAGAGTAAGAAGGAGAAAATGTTCCCAATCCTTTCTTCACATTGGGACATGAGTCATGAGCTTTTCAGGCTTTTGAACTATAAACGAGAAACTGAGGTCAGAGCTTTGGTCAAGGACGGCAGCTGCTTTCTGATAGTCCGAGAAATACTTAACGTATAATACCTAAACCAGGGGAGGAAACACACACACACACACACACACACACACACACACACACACACACACACACACACACACACTAGGGAAGGAAGCAAATAAACAGAAACAAACTGAGGTTCAAACCTAGAAAACTGAGACTGAAGCCAGAGGAGATTTGGGACAAGATTCACTTTACAAAGCTTTGATATTTCAAACTCTATGATAAACGTTATGAGGACAGGCACTGGACAAGCGGAGCGTCGAGGGTTCAATCCCCGGCTGCTCGTGTCCAGCTGGCTAAGTTTCCTTGGGCAACACACCGAACCCCAAACTGCTGCTGAGGTTATATTTGAAACTCAGAGATGAAACTGATCTGCATCTTCTCAGACTTCTCGTCTCCGACGCTGGAAACAACCAAGAGAAGTTGGACTGTTCATTTCATGAAACTGAAGTTTACACAATACAACAACTCATGATCCTTCATCCACTCCCTTTATCTATTGTTCTCCAAAAAGTAATGAATTCTTCGAGGGTCCATAACCAATCCTTCCTCAGAGTTTCAATAAAACTGATTCAGTACTTTTTGAATTATCCTGTGAATAAACAAACAAACACAAACCTGAATGAGAAGCTCAATCAATTATTATCAGGTCGACACAAACAGCTGCCATGTTGGATTTATTACAAACGTGTTCTTCTCTGTCGGGACCTGGAAGTTCTTTCTCTGTCATTCACCACACGGAGGAGAAATCTGATAATCAGTAGAAATCACTGGAGCTCCCGTTTCCACAGATCAAGATTCACGTTCTCTGAGAAATCAATTTTAAAGTCTCATTTCACAACAGCAGAGTTTCACGTGTTCTCTCCGGACTCACATCGTCCCCCAAGTGTCACAGGAACCTGTTGACTTTGTGTAATCTTGTGAAAGACACAAAACAAACAGACGCACAGCGGTGAAAACACAACCTCCTCCATCGGCCGAGAGGTCAAAGTTCACGACTCTGGAGATCGTTTGGTAAAATGACACAAATACGTCCTCACACTATGTTTGTATGTGACCTCTGACCTCTGTTAGCAGGTCGAGTCCGAGTCAACAAACTGGACCCGGGTCAGTAACAACACTCGGGGCCGGACACACGATACAGACACACTGTGAGATGCATCGTCAGCACACACACACTCACACACACACTCACAGAAACACACACATACACACACACACACAGACACCCACACACACACACACACACACACACACACACACACACACACACATACAGACACAAAATTTGACCCGCCCCATGTATAGATATGTAGGTCACGTTATTTTTCTATTTGTATTAACTCTTGTGGATTTTGTAAATCTCAACATTGTTTTTATAAATAAATGATTAACAGAAATTGGTAAATTAATATTTTATTCATGTTTTTAAAAGAATTCGAAGATGAATTGTATTGATCTGTTTTCAGTGCTGTGAAAGGCACCTTTAATAAATTGTATTGCTATTATTATTATGAATGTTGCTGTCTGACATCTCAGCCTGTGACTTAAGACTATCTGTACATTTCAGTTTTCAAGTGTTTCATTTTGTTGATCACCTTTTATTTGAATATTTACATTTTGAGATTATTAAACTCATATCATGTTTTCATATGTTGATTTGTTCCTTGCAGCTTTAACACAGAGTGAATATATGTGTGTTTGTTTACAGAGATGTGAGATCAGAAACATGCATGAAATCATTTATCTGATATTTGCACTTTTTGTGTAAAAGAATAAATCTGTTTATTTCTGCCCAAAACATGAACAGACACAAGCGAGGAAGAAGCTTTCTTTTGTTTCTCATTTAAATAAATTAACTAAACAATTTCTATAACAACATACAATTTGATTTCAGTTTTTCGGGGAAGTGTCGAACAAATTTACTTTCTGTCTTATTTATTAGATTAGATTAGATTCAACGTTATTGTCATTGCACAGAACAAGTACTTATACAAGGAAATCCAGATAACTCAATATACAATTGAGTTATTGATATCTAGATAAATAATCCCTCCTTTTTCTTTATTTGTTTGTAATTTGTGTAATTAAACTTGTGACATTTTAAACTCTGTGGACAATATAATAATCTAAACACAAGCGACCAACGCACATAGGCAACACACCACATCTCTACAAAACAAGGGCACATGTTGTGTGTGTGTCTGACATGTGTCTGACTCCTGATTGGTCGGCTCAGACATGTGTTGTTGACATGTATGTAGCGTGTGGGGCTAAGTTTACCCACAATGCAAATCACAGGGATGATGAAAACAAGTGACTGTGGATTTTCTATCTGGTCTCTTTGCGACAGACGTTCACGAGGACACACAGGAAACTGTAATAAAACACAATCATCACACATTTTAATGACACTAAAAGGTCAAGTGTGCAGGGATATAATAAAACCAAATAAAAGTTTATTATTTTTTATTTGTTTCCTTTAATTTAATTCACACAATGATCAACAGAAAGACGTCTTCAGGCCAAAGTCTGAGGCAGATGTGACGATACAGCATCGTCTGTTGAAATGCTCAATATCACAATATGTATTTTGTCCAGCTGATAGTTATTAACTGAGTGAGAGATAAGAATAAACTTCTGTTTTGCCGTCAGGTCTGAAACACAAAGTAAAGTGTGTTGACCTGCAGGATGTTTGTGATGCAGCAGTGAGATCTGAGCTTGAGGTCAGGGACACGAACCTGCAGCCGGGACCGTTCTTCATGAGGTTTGAATCAAAGTGAAGAACCAGAATTCATAGAACATGAAAAACAATAACTACAAAACGTGCATTGTAGTAAAAATGCTTATTTGTGTCACATTACATCATCTACTGTCCTTTTGTTCGTTGTTCTGTTTGTTTGCAATGAAGATTTCATAACAACTCTAAGACGGATTTATATTAATAACAACAATAATATATAATAATAATAATAATAATAATAACGTATTTACAAGGTTCTTCACAAACTAAAGTGAACAACAGGAAACAATCAACATGTATGATATCAGTTTTTAATTTTAAAGGTTATTAGAAATGTTGTTGTGTTATAATTGTATTGAATTGTACTTTGTATAAAGATAAACAAGTTATTGCATATTACCTTGTTCTTGTTTTCTCTCTGTACTGAGAGTTATATCATTGTATATTTATTTGAAAACCCACATTTTATTCTATTCTATATCTTTACCTGATTATTATCTTTATATTTGCTGCTATGAAGCTTCTCTGCAAAGTTTATTTTTACATGATTATATTTACAGAACCACAGTTATGATAATCATCTTGAAGCTTAAATCAAAGATCTACATAGAATTTAAAGGAGAATTATAGTATCTGAGCTCTGAAGGTAAAATCAGTTGATTACTGGGTCAATTGGGAGTTAGAGACAGGAACTGAACTCCAGACGCTCCTGGAGGCTGTAAAGATAACGAGGTGATGACCCGACACGAGAGGATCACGAGACCTTGAAACATCCTCCTGAAATCTCCTCTTTATATCTCACAGAGAATCATAAAGAGCTGATCTTCTCAAGGCGACACTTTGAATTTCAAGGAAACCAGCAGTGAGGAGGGGGAAGGGGTCAAAGGTCACAGAGGAAACCAGTCAATATAAAGATAAGGCTTCATATCAAACAGAAAGAAAGAAAGAATAACTAACCACACAACAGAGCATCACCAGTGTATCGCCAGCAGGGGGCAGAATCAGTTCATGTTTGACTTCCAGTGGAACCAGCTCCTCCACCTCTGTTCGGCCTTTTCAATGTCACACTTTCAATTACCGACGACCTTTTCTCCTGGCGTGGCAGCATTCATGTCACGGAACGCGTGATTCCAATGGAATTCTTAAAGCAGCCCAGTAAATATACCTGACCTGAGTCCAGTGAACACACACACACACACACACATACACATGGACACACACACACACACACTGGGACCATGGCTCAGATCCAGAAGGTCCCCCCCTCCTCTGTGTTTGTGGCTTCATGCGTTACACACGTCGTGTATAGAATACCAACAATGTTCAGACTGTACAGAAACGGCTCAGTGGATGAAAGATCGTCTGTTCCACTGGTTTTCATTCACATACACACAACATGTGACATCACAGGGTTGTGCCGCCTATACAGGTCCAAAGCATTTGTGTTAACTTCATTAATAAATGTGTTTTTATCTTTATCTTCATCGAGGACTTTTTGTTCTCATTCAGCAGATGTGCACAACAAGGCAAAGAATGTGTGACGTGGGTCAGGGAGTAAATCACAAACCTTTGGAGAGGATTCAATTAAAGGAGCTGATCCAACAATTTATTGTGTCACTTGCTTCAATAAAGACTTTTTCGTTAATTTTAAGAAATACAAATTTCGTAGAGATCTTGATTTTAAAATAAATAAAATAAATCACATTGGAGCATTTTATTTTAATCTAAGGAGACTTTTGTTTCTTGGCAGAGGTGAACATGCACTTAATTAAGGGTCTTTCTATTTTTAGGAACGTTTTACTTTGCTGAATAGATCCTGGATGTGAGACACAGTACATTTAATACTGAAGTACATTCAAATTATTTATGTATTTGTGTTGTTAATACATACCAATAAACAGCATTTAGAGAGCACATATCTCTGTTGATTTGCCCCTTTATCACCATATTGAAAATATTCATGATTGAATTATTGTGTTAGAGGATAAGGCAAAATGTTTGCTGTAGAAAACAGGATGAAACATCTTGAGCTGAGATGATTAGTGTGAATGTTGGTGAGACCTTGACACTGCAGCTCTGCTCCATCATCACACAATCCAATAAATCTAAAATCCAAACAAGGTGACCAGTCCTCAGCCAGTAATTAACCTCTTAAATGACCTCTGCAGTTTTTGTGTAATCCTGCAGACAGACACACAAACCGAGGAGATTTCTAACGTACACAACAATGTTGAATAACATCTTTACATAAAAACAACGAAGCATTGAGTGTTTGAGTTTCAGGTTCAGTCTCTATCTTGTTTTCAGAAGACAAACAAACAGGTTCCAGGTCTGTACATGTCATCTTTATGTGTTTGTCTGCAGGTTCACGTACGTTCACAACGATCGTGTTGCAAAACTCTCAACAAGAAAATTGTTGTCGAGAGAAACATCCAGATTGAGAAGGAAAAGTAAAGTTTGTTTGTTCAAGGGAAGATTGGACAGAAATATGAATAATTCATTTGAAAATACGAAGGCGTCAATAAAACCAAATGAGTTCTTATGACGTTGATTGAATCTGAGTCGTCGCAGTTTGATTTGTTTTGAAATAAATTTCTTTCAGTCTCTCAACTGTGTGTTTGTGCATAGAAGGACTGCTTCTATCATCTGTATATATTAGTGTATATGTAAACAGTACATTGTATCCTGATTCCCCCTAGTGGCTGGTTCAGTGTAGGCCATAAACCCCACCTCCTCCATGTTAGCAGACGGGACATGGATCAAACTAGAAAGTTAAAATGTCAAATCTGCTAAACTGATTCATGACATTTTGTGGAAACGTAGGACGTGACCTGAGGAAGATCCTTTTAGATTCTGTTGTGGATCCAGATCATTAAATGGATCCAGGAATTAATATTTTACTTCATGGAAGTGAAGACAAGTCGTCCATCTATATTTACAGTCACAGGAGGAAGCTCATTGTAATATTATTTTACAATTTATCAATATTTACATCAGATTATGAACCAAACTAACAGCTTCTTATGTCTCATTTACTCTTTGTTCTTCCCTGTGTGGACAATTTCAAAAAGTCAATAGTTATTTAAAAAAATAAACGTAATAAATATAATATTAGTAATTTCACTGTTGTTTTTAATGAACACGTCTGCAGGTTAATTCAGTGAATGTAAATGAGATGAAAACCAAACTCATTTTGTGCAGAATATGAAAAATGGCAACAGTCCAGACTCAAATTTAATTTCACTCTTCTAAATAAATTGAGCGCCGACTCGTCTCCGACTGAAACTGAAACAGGAAAAAGCTTTTTTCATGAATTCCATTAACATCTCGTTGCTGAGCCTCTGCAGAGCCGGACCCAGGAGGAGGCGTCTGCATGACAAGGAGAGAAATATGTTTTAATGAGCTGCAGGCCTGAGGCGACAGGGTCAATTCTCTTATTTGAGGCCACGGCCGCGAGACTTTAACAACGCACAGATTCCAAGAAGTGAATTCTGTCAGGAAAACCGGGAGGTGGAAGAAAAACACAGATTCTGCTGGTGAGAAGACGAAAATACAGAAAATAAATCAAATAGTTGATTATGTCCCACAACAGGTGCAGAATTTGGTGTTTGAAAAAATGTGTTATGATTTATTACAGTTATTTGTGGAGCCTTAAAAGTTGAACTGCTGGTCACGAGGTCAACAAGAAGATGATTCATCCTCTGGAGACCATGATCTCCGTGAATCATCAACAGGCTGAGAAAAACACTTATATTATGTTTAAACTTTGTCTGTAAAAGCAAAACTACTTAAACTGTCCAAAAGTCACATTGTGTTGATTTAACTTTCTAGTTCTCAGGAGCATGTCGATGAAGGTCAAAGGTCAACAAACTCAAATAAGACTGAGGAGGTTGTGATGTCACCGGCGTTTGTTTGTCTGTCTGCACGGATTCTCAGAAAACAGATTCCACAAAATGTTGTGTTGATATTTTGGAAAAGGACAGACACAATAATTTCTCAATTATGAAATCGGACGTTAACCTCGACAATTGCAAAGCTCAAACAAGAAAATAGAGAAACTGTTTCTTTGTCAAACACATTATGTAAACAATCTAATTTCATCTATTCTATATATTTTAGATAATTTACCCTCCAATGGTTTATTGTGTTTGTGATTCGTCATTATTTTAACTTTAGTTACTGCAGACATTGTTTTTAGGGCCCGAGCACAGACATCAAAGGTGTCTGGTGAGACCCTATTGAAATTGTAAGGATTATTATTATTATTATTATTATTATTATTATTATTATTATTATTATTATTATTATTATTATTATTATTATTATTATTATTATTATTATTATTCAGGCAAATGAAATGGCTTTTTGAGGGCTTTAACATGCTCAACTTCTTACCAAAATTTGCAGAAAGTTAGAAAGTGGTGAAAATTTACATATTCTGAAGGAATTTTCAATGGGCGTCGCAAAATGGCTCAACGGTGCCCCCCGAGACCCCCCGAGACCCCCGGAAGGTGTTCCCATTGACCTATCTTCACAAAAATCGATATACAGGTGTATCATGACCAGACAAACAAAAAAGTCTCTTGGTGCAATTGGAAAAACACAACAGGAAGCCTGCTATTTTGCATTTAGTGGCCATTTTGGCCATATTCCACATTTTTGTCTTTGATACACTTGTACCAGGGTTTTCATCGGATCAACTTCAAATTGAGATGAGTGTCATCACGACAAGATGGAGATAAAAACTGACTGACAGATTTTATTTTAATCACACGGTGTGACCGTGGCGTGGTGTCAAAGTTTGATTACACGCCATTAAAACACGATGTTCTGTAACGCGGACATACATGGACCATGAATCCTTTGATTTCAGTCTTCCTAGATCAAAGGAAACTTTATGTCTTGCAAAGGTTACGTCTCTCTCTCTCTCAGAACTGGTTATTTTTGTTTTTTCAGACAAAAAGCATGCAACGCTTCAAAATGGATGTGCTCGGGCCCACCCAGTGCTGCTTTGCAGCCCTAAAATTTTTATTATTATTATTATTATTATTATTATTATTATTCAGGCAAATGAATTGGCTTTTTGAGGGCTTTAACATGCTCAATTTCTTACCAAAATTTGCAGAAAGTTAGAAAGTGGTGAAAATTTACGTATTCTGAAGGAATTTTCAATGTCTAATTGGATCTGTACTTATTATTATTATTCATTATTATTATTATTCAGGCAAATGAATTGGCTTTTTGAGGGCTTTAACATGCTCAACTTCTTACCAAAATTTGCAGAAAGTTAGAAAGTGGTGAAAATTTACGTATTCTGAAGGAATTTTCATTAGGGTTATTATTCTGGTCAGATCACATTAGCTCAAGCTGAGCAGTACAATACTGCCACCTTGTGGACAGAAGTGGAAACTGAAGGAGCAATCAATCTCTATCAATTATCAGTCACTATAATTGTATATATATATATATCCATATATATATATATTATTATTATTATTTTGTAGGAACAGTACAAGAAAAGTTCGGCTTTTTTTTATAAGTCTATACTTATATACCGGTTGGTATATATATATATATATACTTATATACCAGTAAGTCTATATTTATATACCAGTTGCACAAAAAAGGCGTTATGGCGGAGCGTTATGGAAAATGGCAACAGGAAGTCGCCAATTATTGACGTTCACACGTTGGATCATACCAACTTTGAATGTTTATCTTTGTTGTTCATGTTTTATATCCGGGTTATCAGATTAGATCTATGGTAGATTTACTTTATATATATATATTGGACTTTTATACGTATATGCATATATGCGTGTATATATACTATATATATATTAATGTGAATATATTGAGTTTGAATCCTGTCCTTCTTCCGCATGTCCTCAACTAGCCTCGCTTCGCTTTCTCCGGTTCCGGTGTGGTTTGTCCCTCTGCGGCTCCAGTAGCATCTCTTCCGGTGGACAAGCGGTGTGTTAACGTTGTACGTGAAGGTCGTGAGTCCAGCCTGTGAGTATTCCTCCACCGGACCCGGTTCAGACTCTCTTCTGGGTCCACGTTGTGACCCTTTGATTCACTATCTGGACCCGGGTCCCGGTTCTGACCCAGGTCTTTGATTCCAGCTCTTTCCTCTGGCGGTCCTCTTCGGCTCGTTAGCATGTTAGCTTCCCCGGGCTAGCTAACGTTAGCCCGTCGCTCTTCCGACACTTCGCGGTACGCAGTGGAAGTTTAACGTTAGATTTGTTGTATTAACGTGTTTTTCCTCTAACATCCGTGTTGAGTCGAACTGTGAACGTGCAGCGGGTCGAGGCCTGGCGCGTCACAGTGACGTCACGCGGATTTGACCCTGCAGCTCAGCTGGTGGACTGCTTGTGGTTGATATATGATTTAATATGATTTAATATCGTTATATTTACATTATACTTAACAGCTGCTGCTGAAGCTAACACGTGTGCTCGTGTGTGAATATGATCTGCGTTCAGCAAACTGAAACTAGAGTCATGTTAAATAGAAAAGACGTCATCTGGACCAAATCAAGAATGTGCAAACTGCTCGTTGACATTTTCTTTATTATTATTATTATATTATATTATATTATCATTAAAGTGACTCAGATTCAGCAGTGAAGGACAAACTGATCTCATGATGCTGAACCAGTTCTCGATTTCTGTCTAATTGTCCTGCTGTGAAAGTGAAATGGTGTCAGACATTTCACTTAAAGTCTCGTCAATGTTTGAAATCCACTTTGTTCAATGTATTTTGCTCATTGAAGCTTATCTCACTCACGTAAACCACTTTGGACCAGATCCAGATCTAAAACCACTTCACATAGACCCGTCAAACTGGACTGGATTATCCCACAAGCGTAAAACTCTTTAATATTACTATTAAAATTGTTACAATATTTCACATCTATACATTGTATATTATATGTAAATATTATACATATTAATATATGTGTTTAGGTTTCTTATTTACATTCCTGATGCATTAGGTTCCTACCTGTCTGATGTTTCCTGGGAGACAGTTAAGAAGGGGACACTGGATGAGAGAATTAAAAACGTTTTGTGTTAGACAATCGTGACGCTGATAATTAATGAGACTGTGACAAGCTGGATTTTGTAATTAACAAATAATGAATGATGGTATTATTTATATTAATATTTTTTAATTAATTCATATTTGTTGAGCCTGAACCCCGGAGCCTGAACCACGGAGACCCCCTGCTCAGACTAATGGAGCGTTCCTAAAGAGAGCGCCGACCCCTGCGACCTGTAACAGAGGCCGTGTGGAGGGATGAGAGATGGGGTCAAAGGTCAAACAGTGAGAAAAGAGAAAATTTAAACATGCCTGATATCTGCTCTGTGATTATTATTTATTGTTTTGAAGTGAACACATGTTTACATTGATGTGAGATGAACTTTGTACAATTTTGAGCTAAAAGAGGCTGAAAATCTTCATAAAGCTGCAAAGTTTAGCTTAATTTACACAATTCACACTAATTTAAACTTGGTTTTACATGTTTACAAATCTGATGATGCACACACACACACACACAATATTGCTAATGGCCTGTTATGGCTGGAAACGTCTTCAGTATTTAACGTGAATCAGATGTCTGCAGCTGCTGCAGGTGAGAGACGGATCACAAGAGCCGATAATGGACCAGAAACAAATGAAATGTGTTGTTAACGTTGTGGGACTTTGGCAGGTTCCTTGTTAATGTTGTGTTGGCGTCTCCGTGTGTTATTTGTGTTGCTGCGGCACATGAGACGTAAACAAACATCGCCTTTAGGAGACGGCTCTAGATATCAGATCGTGTTCTGTGGAGGTTTTTAATCACAGTGAAGGGAAGTAGAAACCTCAGACCTGTGATATATGAAGTTTAAAAAAAATGAAGCCACAACATTCAGGATGAGATTTTTGTGTGTTTATGTGGTGAAGAAGCAGCTGAACCTGATGTGTTGTGATATTGTTGTGAAACACACTAAGCTCTGATATGTTTAAGCCGCTGTTGATACGATCCGGGCCTCGGGTCGTTTATCACATTTTACGACTCGGCTCGTCCACGCTCCGAAGGCCTGATGGAGGAGGAGCTGATGATCTGCCAACGCACCGCGGAGCGTGCCTCGCTGCGTGAGACACACAAACACATTTAAATGTGTCGTGATCCTCAGTCGTGTGTGTGACGGCTTAATAATGATGTGTGTGGCACGTTGTGCTGCAGCAGCGCCGACTGCAATCCCACCGCCGTCGGCTCCCGAACACGTTTCATCAGCCGCAGAACGTGAGCACACGTGTTCACGTCTCAGCTCCGAGCCGCTGGTGCGTGCGGCGGTTTGTGGTCGGGCGGCAGGAAGTCGCCCGGCACGACGCCACAGATCCTCACGTGAGCTCCTCTCTCCAATCTGTGTCCTCAACATGAATGTTTAATGATCTCCGAGCGGAGGCCTCATCTATATTTCATCAGTTTTATGTCGCGGCTACAACAGTTTATCTGTTTCTTGTTGCCCAAACAACAGCCAGGAGGCGCAGGAGGCCACAGGAAAGCAAACACTGCCCCCTGGAGGCCACTTCTGGTCATTTGGGACAAGACCCAACACTCCTGTCTACTCTGGGGGTGAATGGATCAGCACATTTGGTTCAATGATTCTAAATCTGGTGAACAACATGTCTGACTGGGAACTCAAAGCTTTTTCTCAATATAGCTGGAGGTGTATTGTGTTATCTGTGGGGTCTGATCGCCCCCTGGTGGCTGGCCCCTTGACCCTGCCCCCTACATGTAAACAGATGGGATATAAACAAAAGTAAAAATGAAATTGTACATCAAATCAATGTTCCTCAAAGAAGGTTTGTCATGGGGTTAAGTGTCAACGGCCAAGGGAAATAACACCAGATCTGAACCTTCTGTAATTTCAAGAGAAGCTCGATTTCCATCCACAAATCGACCCTGAACTTCCAGATAATGTGTCGGTTTAAATCCTCCGAGTGGAAGTTAACTGGGAGTTTTATCACTGCTCCACTGGGAGCTGCTGCTGCTGTTTATAACCTTAAATCTCAACATACAAGCTGATTAACGTGTTTTCTCTCAATCAGTAACTTCTCTAAATAAGTCGAGGTCGACAGCGTTTATGAGCCTCGAGTGTGTTTCTATCTTCAGAGACGAGCTGATGAAGCTGCTGCTTCTCTCCGACTGATCATTAACTCCACACCGAGGAAACCTGAGGGCTGGTTCACTGCATGTGGACAAATATAGAAAGGGTTAGGGTTATTGCTGCAAAAGTCCCAATGAAACCACATTAAATATTAATGATAACAACAACAATAATAATACAAATACGAATAATAGACTTTTCTTATATTTAGTCTTTTAAAACCAGAGATAAAAAGCGAGGGCAGCAATCGTGGTAATAAAACAATAAAACAAGAAAGATGAAAGACAAAACAAACAATTATAAAACAATAACGTGAACAAATATAAAAACTGTTTGGAAAAATAAAAATATAAAAAACAACATGAATGAATTTATGTGTTTTGTTAATGTTTAGCATGTTGATGAATCTTTCGTCTTAAAACAGATGAGAAGTAGAAAGAATTAAAATGATCTCTCAACTTCTTCATCCATTGAGCTGCAGACGACTGAGTTCAACATCGTCTCAGTGTCAAGGTTCCAAAGGTCTCGACCTCCAGAGAGGACGGACCCTGACGAGTTTGCTTCACGATGACTGAGGCTGTGATCACACCTCAGTGATGATGAGGAGGAGAGAAGATGATTCTGATGTGTTCAGCGAAGGCGTCGACACGTTGTCGTGTTTTCAAAGACGCCAAAGAATCGACGCTGCAGGAGATCGTTCAGCAAACGAGCAGGAAGCAGAGTTTGTCACCAGAGGCTTTGTGGGTAATCCCTCAGTAATATCATGTAGGATTAATCCTGAAGCTCCGAAGACGTTTGTCACATCTGTCAGAACAAAGAGAGGTGGAAGAACATTTGAGTGAAAACTGGTGAATAACAATAAATGTCATGTTTTAACCTCTTTTTAACCTTCAGCTTCATTTTCTTCAACAAACACTGATGAGGTCAAAGGTCAAAGGTCAGGGGTAAAAACAGACGCTGTCCTAGGTTAAGTTTCATTTGGATTTTTTCCTGGTTTTCCAGGTGTATTGTTTTACTTGTGTCTCCTCATCTCTGCCCTTCCTCCAACAGCCTGACGTCCAGATGGTGAAACCTGAGGTTCAGTGTTGATGCTTTAAATTATTCTTTATGATTAAAAACTGCATCAAGTCAGTTATTCAGGAAAAAGAAACATAAACTAAAAACGGAAACTGTCGTTGAAGTCGTTGGACAAGTTTTCAGTCATAGAAATAACTAAAAAATAAAGCTCCGATAAAAAATGTCTGAAAAGTAAAAGCCATCACAGAGAAATGAGTGTGTGTGTGCTTGTTCGTGTGTGTGTGTGTATGTGTGTGTGTGTGCGAGCTACTGTAGTTCTTAAACATTTGTACACAATCACTAAGTTTATGCATGAGTGTGTGCGTGTGTGTGTATTTATATTCGGTTTTAAATTATATTCATCCACAAATTAATACAAATAGTCCATGTGTGTATGTGTGAGTGTGTGCATCAGTTTTTGTTAATAGTTTACGTTAAGTCTGTGTGTGTGTGTGTCTGTGTGTGTGTGTGTGTGTATGTGTGTGTGTGTGCGAGCTACTGTAGTTCTTAAACGTTTGTAGACAATCACTAAGTTTATGCATGAGTGTGTGTGTGTGTGCGTGTGTATTTATATTTAGTTTAAAATTATATTCATCCACAACTTAATTAAGATAGTCCACGTGTGTATGTGTGAGTGTGTGCATCAGTTTTTGTTGATAGTTTACGTTAAGTCTGTGTGTGTGTGTGTCTGTGTGTGTGTGTGTGTGTGTGTGTGTGTGTGTGTGTGTGTGTGTATGTATGTGTGTGTGCGAGCTACTGTAGTTCTTAAACATTTGTACACAATCACTAAGTTTATGCATGAGTGTGTGTGTGTGTGTGTATTTATATTTGGTTTTAAATTATATTCATACACAAATTAATACAGATAGTCCACATGTGTATGTGTATGTGTGTGTGTGAATGCATCAGTTTTTGTTTATAGTTTACGGTAAGTCTGTGTGTGTGTGTGTGTGTGTGTGTGTGTGTGTGTGTGTGAGTGTGTGTGTGTGTGTGCGAGCTACTGTAGTTCTTAAACGTTTGTACTCAATCACTAAGTTTATGCATGAGTGTGTGTGTGTGCGTGTGTATTTATATTTGGTTTTAAATTATATTCATCCACAAATTAATACAAATAGTCCACATGTGTATGTGTATGTGTGTGTGTGTGCATCAGTTTTTGTTTATAGTTTACGGTAAGTCTGTGTGTGTGTTTGTTTGCTTGTGTGTGTGTGTGTGTGTGTGTGTGTGTGTGTGTGTGTGTGTGTGTGTGTGTGTGTGTGTGTGTGTGTGTGTGTGTGTGTGAGGTGCTTACGTAACACAAGGTTGCAGCAGCAGCCCGCAGCAGGTTGTTGTTGGATGGTGAACATCCTTAATGTGGAGTGACAGTGGTAAAAGAGAATGGGCTGCTTTTCCTGTGGCGTGTATGTGTGTGTGTGTGTTGTGTTGTGTTGTTTGGGTTAATGTGTTGACTGTGAAATTGGCTGCGAGCTCGAAGCCTTTCTGATGAGCAGAGAAGAAAAAGGAATCGGAACAAAGTTTGTTTTTTTGCCACTCGAGCAGTTTGTTTGTGCTACAAAAGATTAAAAGTAAAGAAAACACGAAACTCCTGAAAACAGAGTTTAAACCGACGAGAAGCTGGAGGAATGAAAAACAGAAGAGGAGACTTGT